>NW_005871294.1:1396270-1416527 GCF_000147115.1 Myotis lucifugus | reverse complement strand
TCGGAATCCGACCACATCAATGTAGACAGGCGGCCATAAATCATTGGATGCCTCCAGCACACCCCTTACGGGGGCTCAAACCCACAACCCAGGCATGTGCCCTGACTGGAGATCAAACCAGTGACCTCTTGGTTCATGGGTCGACGCTCAACCACCGAGCAACACCAGCCGGACTAATGTGCAGTCTTCTTTACATTGGTAGACAAGAGTTATAGTATCCCTAATACTATCAACAATAACTTTTTTTTTTTTTAAAGAGCTATACTTATCCCTTCCTTCTAGGGCAACCGGCTCCTAACAGAGGGAGAGGACAAGAGGAAAGAAGAAAGGTCAAAAACTATATGGCATTTTCACAGTTGGACAGGATGGCTGTCCCTTCGATTGAAGTTCACAGAGAAGTCTTTTATCACTGGGCATACAATCCCGATAGTGGGTGTCAGAGTTGGTCAGGCAGAACCAACAATGGCTAGAACAGAGAGAACAGGAGCCTGAGCTTGGTCAGGCATGCTGGCCTGGGGTAGAGTGAGGAGACCCAAGGTGGGAGGCCTGGCACAGGCCTAAAGGCCACGCTCCTCAGAGGAGAGAAAAGAAGAAAGAAGCTACCTTCAGACACATCATGTAGAAACCCAGTGCCCCTTCTGGCAGATCTGGGTGGCAGGGAGGAATGTCTTAAGAAGTATCAGATAGCTCTCCAGGGCTATTAAAACCTTTTTCTAGAGCCCTCATTTACACTAAAGATAAGAAAGAGCAAATAGCGTGTCCACTGAAAACGGAATCCTCCTACACTGCTGGTAGGAATGTAAAAAGGTGCAGCTGCTGTGGAAAGCAGTCTGGCAGTTCCTCAATTAGATAAACTAAGAATTACCATGTGATCTAGCAATTCCACTCCTAGGTATATTCCTAAGAGAAATGAAAACATATGTCCACACACAAACTTTTACACAGCGTTCACGGCAGCATTATTCACAATTGCTAAAAAGTGGAAATAACACAAATGCCCATCAACAGATGAATGGATAAACGAAAGCGGTAGATCCATACAATGGAATGTTATTCGGCCATAAAAAGGAATGAAGTACGGATAACATGCTACAACATGGATGAACCTTAAAAACATGCCAGGTGAAAGAAGTCAGTCACAAAGGATCACATATTTATTATGATTCCGTTTATAAGAAACGTCCAGAATAGGCAAACCCTCAGACACAGAAAGATGAGTGGCTGCCGAGGGTGGTGGGGAATGGAGGGATTTGTAGCTAAGAGGTGTGGGGTTTCTTTCTGGCTCAATAAAAATGCTCTAAACTTGATTTTATGGTTTAGATAGATATACTGAAAGCTACTGAGTTACAGACTTTAAATAGGTGAATGTTATGGCATGTGATTACATCTCAATGAAGCAGTTACCAAGAAAAAGAAAGAGCAAGCCAGCCCCAGAGACAGAAGAGGGCCAGAGGGTCCTGTGTTCCCGTGTTTGATATATTCGTTCTTGCCATTCATTGAGTGTCTACTCCACGTTTAACAGTAGGCATACGAAAAAGGAAAATAAACAGGCCCGGCTTTTGAGGTGTTACAAGTTAAACAGGCAATTGCCATGGGTGCTGAGCGATGAGCGCTTTGTGGTTACAGCTACCGGGGAAGGGGGCGGGAGGGGGGGTCACAGAGCCAAGCACAGGTGGAGTGGAGGTGATGGCACTAACCTAGTCCTAGGGGACTGGAGAAGGCTTCAAAGAAGTTAGCCACGTTTAGCAGTCCTAGGAGAGAGAGCAGCATTTGTAAAGGCTGTGGGGGAAAGAAAGCATCTAAGGAAATACAAGAAGTACACAACATGGAAGCCAGAATAAGACATGAAGGCGGAGGTGGACAAATCATGAGATGGAGGGGGAAGCTGGGTACTCTGCTAAAACACTCAGGTGCTATCTTTGATTCAGGCCACAGAAAGCCTTTGAAGGTTTTAAACAAGGGTCACGTTTTGCAAGTCAAGGAAGGATTTGTGCCCCAACCCCCCCAACTGAAAGTGGTGATTCTTGGTGAGGCGGACACAGAGAATTTTTAAAGCCCAGCTCCGCAGGAGCCATTGCAGGATGTCGGTCTCTCTCCCTGGGCCTGCGGCACGGACTTTCTGCAGAGAAACACTTTAGAAAATAAAGGCTTCTCTCAGAAAACAATTTGGCCATTTACCTTAAGAACTATAAAAAGTTTAAATTTTTTTTTAAACCCATAATCCTGTATCTGAAAACCTAGCCTAGAGAAACCTAAATGTAGAAACAAACTCAGAATAAGCTTTAGACTCGAAGATGTTCATTACAGTACTATTCACACTAGTGAGAAAGTGGAAATGGTCTAAATGCCTGCTAATACAGAAGGATGGCTAAGTTAATTATGGTAGAAATGCATGCTTCAACTACTATGAAGGCATGGAAAGTGATGATTATGAAGACCATGAAATAACATGGGAAGATGCTGATGACATGGAATTAAGGAAAAGCAGGATACAGAAGTATATACATATGGAGTATGAGCCCAACTGTGGCTTAATTTCAGGAAGGCAACGTCTCTTAGATCTCTGCACAACAGGCTGGCATTTCCAAGCAAGGCCCACAGGGCCCGAGGCCAGCACACGGCAGGTTACACGGCTTCCCCCTGACCATAGGGCCTGGGCTCTGGGTTTGACTTGGGGGCGTGTGCACATTACCAGGGTGGGGTGGCAGCGGTGGCGTGGCGGCGGCGGCGGCAGCAGTCACAGCAGTGGTTAGGTCGGCGCTCCTCTCTCTAGGAGGTGGAGGGAACAGAAGAGGAGGTAGGTGGAGAGTAAGAAGCAGACCCCAGAAGGAAGCTCCTCCATCAGCGGGCTTGGCTACAAACAGAATTAACAACGAAAGGAAAAAGGCCCCCACTAGAAGGAAAAAAAGAGAAAAGGTGGAAGCAAGGGAGAGAGGTCAGGAAGAAAGGCAAGTGGCATGGCTGCAAAGGGAAAGGAGCCCATTCTGACCACCCTTGTAGCCGGGCAAAGGCAAATCACTATACGTGGCCACTCCTGGCCCTGAAGTTACGGGTGAGCAAAGAAAATGGCATTTTCCAGGGTAATGTCCAGGGAGACAATTCACCAGCCGTGTGAGTACCTGTGAGTGCTGCGACACGTTCCCCAGGAGGACGGAGTGAACCATGGACAGAGAGGGGGAACACAGCAAAGGAGACCCTGCACACTGGGGCAGTGCACAGGGAGTGGTGGGACACAGACACTCCCAGTCCTCCCACAGCCCTCCCGGCCGGCCCCGTCAGGAAGCTCAAGCAGGGGGTGCTGCAGGACAGGGTCAGCCCCGCCCCTCCTGAGCCCCATTCCCGCCCACACCAATCTGGAGGCTGACCGCTTGGGCAGGGAATGGAAGGCAGGGATGGTGGATGGTAAAAGATGGTCAAGATAGACACCAAACCAGTGGGGGCCCCAGGCAGCCATCCTCAGTAATGGGGCAGACTCATGAGTCTGCTTCACCCCAATTCATCTGGGCCTCATTTAGGAACCCGCTGCCTGGCCCAGGGACAGAGATAAGCTGCTGGGAATGGTGACAGATACTTTCACTCATTGAGGGTACAACGGGCTCTCTCCAAACCTGCCCACACTGGGTCCCGGACCAGCGGCCTGGAACCGTTTCACAACAATGCACAGATTGAAAAACTTCAAAGCCTGAAAAAGCTGGGCCTTCCCCCCACCGTTCCCCTCACCCCAGCCTTTCCGGCCAGGATTTACCTGTGAGCAGGATCATGGGCAAGCCTCACTGAGGGTTCTGAGGCTGTAGCTCCAAAGGCAAGGCCCACCCCCCATGACCTATGGGAATCACAGCATCACCAAGTGGGAGTGGAGCTGTTCCCCAGGGAGGGGAAGAGAGGCATTCCTTAGGCTTCATGCGATCTCTGTCCAACCCCAGCTCCACCACCCAGCCATCAGGGACCCAAGCAAGCCACTTACCTTCCCAGCCTTCCCTCAGCAGAAACAATGAGGGTCGTTAGAGTAAAAATTCAAAGTGAGACCATGAAAGATGTTCAGTCCAAAGGACCATAAAGTTTTATGACCTTCAACAACCACAGGGTTGAAATGGATCCTCTCCATTTTCCCCAAGGGCTGTGTCCTAGGCCTGCTCTGGTCAGCAAGGAGCAGAGAACTCTGGGGAAAGGCCTGGGAGGGGCTGTGCAGGTTCCCAAGGATCATGCCCTGGCCTGACTGAGAAAGGAGGCTTCACTTCCAGGCACAGTCCTCACAGGAGAACAGGGAGCAAGGGGTCCTGAGAGTGGGTGGAAGTGCAGGGTAGGAGTCAAAGGGAACGGCTCCGTGCTCCAAACCCTGACCGAGCACACGGAGCCGGGTGGTCAGGGAGAGAGGCAGTCAGAATTGGGGGCTGGGAGTCCAGGAGCCGCCAGCTGGGTGAGCGCACACACAGCAATCACCCCTCATCCCTTGCTAGGATGTGCTAAGTGGCCTGGGAGCAGCAGGGAGGGAGAGGTCAGCCCCACCTGGGGTTTCACAGAGCTAATAAGTTTGGGGGGTGGGGGGGGATGGGAGGGACCTCAAATGGTGGCCAGAAAGAGAGCAGGTAGGGGAGGGAAGGCAGGCAAGCAGGGCAGCGGGGAAGGCATAAGCAAAGGCAACAGGCGGGAGCAGAGTGTGTCTGGGTGAAGATGGAGAACCCAGGATGGCTGTGACACAAAGGTGTGAATGGAGCCTGAGGAGGAGGTGGCTGGAGGCAGGTCAGGGCTGGACTGCAGAGGGTCCTGGATGCTGACCTCAGGGCTTCAGACCCTGCAGACCCTTGCCTGCGGGCAGTAGGGACACACGGAAGGGTTTAAAGAAAGGGCCAGGCATGGTAGAACCAGAAAGATCTTGGGCAGCTGAGGGAGATCAGAGGTGCCAGGGGATATACAAAGGGAAGTGGAGAGACCAGTCCTGGGTGCTGGCTCCAGGGCAGAGGGCTGCCATGGTGATTACAAATCCACCTGGCCAGGTGGGCCTGCATTCCTCACCTGTGGTAACTTACTCCTGTGGCAGTTAATCCCACAAACATCCTGTATTTGTTTAGGGCTGGTGGTGCCAGGTGGCAACCTGTCTCCCCTTTATCTTGGGTGGTTTTAGAGTTTCCTTAAAGTATGAGGAAGTGCAGTATGCACCCCACCCCCCACCCACTATGACACCTTGATGTCCACTCTGCACCACGGTTCCAGTGCTAGACCTTGGGGAGGACTTCTGTGCCTCAGAGCGGCACCCTTAGTTCCAACAGGCTGGCTGTGCCAGAACCCTAATGGGAGTCTCAGACACTGGTGTGCTGGGGCAGAAGACCCGAGAACAAACAGCAATGCTTGTTCTCCGTGTCGACTGGTAAGCCCCCCACCCCTTATTGTGAGATATAAGTTCTCACGGTGCCTGGAAGGGTGCATGTGGGAGGCAACCAAAATGGGGTGGTTAATAAGCTTAATGTGGACAGGGGTAGGAGCCACAAAAGCCAGTGAAAGCTCACCCCTGTGTGTGGAGCTTGAGACACAGCCCTGTTCTGAAGGAGCTGGTAGGCTGACGTGGTACTACATCCCCTGAGATTCTGTTATCTGATGGTTCTCGGCTTTATGTCCTTATCTGCTCTCCTCTGACTCCCTGCAAGCCACACAAATGAGAGAGAATCCCAACGCTGGTCCTGAGTGACGGAGGGGGGTGAAGCAGGAAGAGGGAGAGCAGTAAAGAGTTTACCACCTCGGTACTGATTAGAGAAAAAGGGCAGGAAGAAGGGGGGTGAGGAGGAGAAACTCCAGTCATCGCAGTAATAACCAGTGTCACTGAGGGTTCACCAGGTGCCAGGTGCTTCACAGCCCCGTGTGGGAAGTACTAAAACCTTGCCCTCCCACCAACCAGGAAACGGAGGAACTGTGCTGAACTCAAATCGAAATACTCGCCCTAGCCGGGCCGGCTCAGTGGATAGAGCATCGGCCTGCAAATTGAAGTGTCCCAGGTTTAATTCCGGTCAAGGGCATATGCCCGGGTTGTGGGCTCGAACCCCAGTAGGGGCATGCAGGAGGCAGCCCGTCAGTGATTCTCTCTCATCATTGATGTTTCTCTCTCTCTCTCTCTCTCTCTCTCTCTCTCTCCCTTCCTCTCTGAAATCAATAAAAATGTTTAAAAAAAAATTTTTTTAAGAACTCATGCTGAAGGGCACTAGCTGGTCAGTGGCAGAGCCAGAACCCAGGCAGTCTGAGCTGGAGCTCACTCCCAGCCCTGGAGACCCAGCTTTGAGAAGGAACTCTTTAGGGAGGGGCTGAGTGGCCTCGAGGAGAGAGTTGTTGCCCGTGCAATGAGAGGGCCCTAGGAATCGGGACAGGGTCTTGAGCTGCAGCCCTACAGTTACTTATGTGACTTCTGCTTCCCTTCTCTGAGCCTCAGTTGCTTCATCCGTGAAACAGAGCAGACATTTTCACACGATCTGGCCTCAGAGGTTCAAGCAAATCCCAGCAAAGACTGAAGGGTAAGTTAGGGGGTGGAGGTTCTATTCTCTTTTTTTTTTTTTTTGAGGTTCTATTCTTAAAAACTTAAGAACCACTAGACTAGATGTCTCAGAGCCCCCTCCTATTTTAAGCCTTCTGTTTCTCTAATCTTTTGGTGTTTTTTTCTTCTTTATCTTTTTTCTAATTTTTTTTTCTTTTTTTCTTTCTCTCTAATCTTAATTGGGGTTGGGGATAAATGGTCAAAATGACAGTGGGGTGTCTGAGACAGGAAGACACTGAGAGGCTCAAATGACGCCTCTTTGCTCAATAGTACATAAAGGTTGAAGCCTGATGCTACAAACTCCTTCTGAACTCCCTTTCTTCCTCTAAAACAACTATAAAACAGAGAACACAAGAAGTTTCTAGGTTAATTTGGGGAGAGAGGGGGAATGATGCAGTGTTTCTCCTTGGCCTCTTTCTTTCAAAAGGCTTAGGTTTCTCCCCTGACTGGTGTGGTTCAGTTCTTTGTAGCATCATCCAGTACACTAAAAGGTTGCAGGTTAGATTCCCAGTTAGGGTGCGTATGGGAGGCAACCGAAGATGTCTGTGTCTGTCTGTCTGTCTGTCTCTCTCTCTCTCCTAGAAAGGCAGGGGAAAATTAAGTTTCTCCTTAGACTCGGTTATCTCAAAATCAGATTGTATTTTCCCAAAGAAATAACCAGGGTGGAGCTGGAGCAGAAGAAAACAATTAACAAGAGGGAGAGGGAGAGGGAGAGAGAGAGGAAAGTTAACCCTTGGAAGAGAAGGAAAAGATGTAGAGGCTTCCCTGGTCAGTGTGGCTCAGTTGGTTGAGCATCTTCCCGTGCACCGAAAGGTTGCTGGTTCGATTCCCGGTCAGGGCATATGCTCAGGTTGAGGGTTCAGTCCCCGGTAGGGATGGGTGCAGGAGGCAACTGATGGATGTTTCTCTCACATTTGTTTCTTAAACAAATACTTGGATTGAAGTGGCCTGGCATTTACTTACTCTCTCTTACATTCTCCAACATTCTTCTATGGTAGCTGACCCACAGCTATCTCAGGGCCCTGGTCGATGCCTCAGTTGGCCGAGGGACTCAAAGAGCCCGAGGGGTTTGCCCACCACCTGTCTCCCAATCTTGAGCCTCAGTTCCCGTGAAAAGCAGATATCTGCTCCTTCCTGCCTGACAGACTCAGCTCCAACATCAGGCCCTGGAACCTCTGCTGCCTTCCTACCCAACGGTCATCTCGCTCTCCAGGAACATGCAAGGCTGCTTTCTCCCTTAAAGTCCCCATTCTCTGGCCCCAGCTAAGATGACCATGTCTCCCTCCAGCCTTTAGAACCCAGTTTTTATCCTGGTTCTTCCAGACCACTGCTCTCCTTCCTGAGCTTCCAGAGCATTTGGGAGCCACCATCCAATCACGTGCTATTTGGGATTGTTAACAAATGGTTTTCTGGAAGTGTCCACTCGCCAGAAGGGGGAATGGAAGCTTTGGGACAGGCAGAACTGGGGCCTTACACTTCTTTAGAATCTCTCTGCAGCAACTGGTCCAGGACTATGCACAGTGGGCCTCAGAAATGCTTGAGGGACACACTGCTGGTTTCAGCTTCCCTTCTGGTCCAAGGGGAGCCACACAAAGTCCCTCAACTTTGATGGAAGCTGTCAACTTACTACCTCAAGCAGATTCAGAATTTATCTTAAAATGGACATTTGGCCTTTTAGAAATTGGCATACTCTGTCTCTTCAGATGAATGCCAATGAAATTTGGTATACAGATAAGTTAGATGTGTTATTGCACCTAGAAGGTTATAGTCTAAAGAGGTGAATTAAGTATTCAAAATAAACTTGATATACCAAAGTTATACTTCTATCCTTCCTTCTTCCTTTAACATGTCTGTGTTCTTGCTCAGCCGGTGTGGCTCAGTGGTTGAGCGTCAACCTATGAACCAGGAGGTCACGGTTCGATTCCCAGTCAGGGCACATGCCCAGATTACGGGCTCACTTCCCAGTGTGGGGTGTGCAGGAGGCAGCTGGTCCATGATTCGCTCTCATCATTGATGTTTCTATCTCTCTCTCCCTTTCTGAAATCAATAAAAATATTTTTTAAAAGAAAAGAAAAAGACACACACACAAAACTGCCTCGATGATTAATCTGATTTCTCCAGGTCATGGTGCTGAAGGCTGACATGCCTCCAACAGCTTCTTTAAGCTCAATACACACATGGATGAGACACAGAGAGAAGCTCTTTTCTCAGACTCAGTTCAGGCCACATGATCTTCAGGGGACCACAAATAAAACTTCCCCAAACTTTCGCTGGGGCCTGGCATTCAGGCCTGAACTAAAAGCATTGTCTCTTGTGAGTACCTCAGAAACAGCAGTTAAACCGGGTAAATCTGAAGTTAACTAAAGGTCTGACTCCAAGTGGGTATTTCTATTTTCTAAAAGGAAAACACACAGCTACCCAGAGACAGAAAATAGTCATTGCTTTATTTGGAGAGAATAAGAGCTGTTATTTTTCTCTCCATTTTGTTGGAAGGGGACTTCCAAAAAAAACCCCAAACACACAAACAAAGCATCCCAGCAATTTCCTTGCCTAAAGAGTTACAGCAACAAGCAAGCCCACTGTATGGCATTTGGCCTATTTACACTAATGAAAATAAAGAGGGTGATAGTGATCGAGTTGTAAAAAATCAGATACCAAGGAAATTACATCCTTTCCTTGCCCACCTCTTTACTCTCATATTTAGAGTGCGCGCACATACACATACTTCCTCCCTGGCTCCCCCTTCCCAGACACCTCACCTGATTGATAACATAGATGCCGTAGTCCAACTGCTGACGCTGCAGGATTGGGTGCAAGTAATACAGCCAGTACTTGAGGTGTTCCTGCCGGTTGCGGAATGGAATAATGATGGCCACCTTGTGAGGAGAGATGCAGTCCTTGGGGGCGTAGCGACCACCCACCTTCACCTCGGGGTTCTGTTTCGCCAGAAGCGTCAGGTCCACGGGTATGTTGAACTCGATCAGCATGGGGCCGACTAAAGGGGTGGAGGAAGGAGAAGTCAACAGGCTGTGGGACTCGCTGCTTCACAGGGGGTACCAGGTGGCCAGGCCGCAGGAGACAGCTCTTCCAGAGAGGCAGTGCGGCCATGGAAAAGGCATTCGTGCCCAGCACTAGGTACCGTGTCCAGCACAAGAGTGACCAACCATCCCAGGAAACTCGTCGTACCAGACAAACCTGGAAGGCGGGTCACCCTGCGAAGCACTCGCCTATGCAGGCCACACTCCCTTCAGACTCCGTGTTTCTCAACTGTGAAGTGGAAGTGGGGCAATTTCTGCCCTGACCTCCTGGCAGGCTGCTGCAAGGATCAGAGAGCAGGGAGGAGAAAGCACTTGCTCAGAAATCCCGAGGTTGAGACCTAGCTCTGCCACCTCCCAGTCAGTGTGGTTTGGACAGGTTCTCTCTGAACTTAGCCCAGTTGAGGAAACGTGTGTGTGTGTGTGTGTGTGTGTGTGTGTGTGTTGTGTGTGTGTGTGTGTGTGTGTGTGTGTAGAGGTCAGTGTTGAGAAAATCAGAAGGTAGCAAGGAGTGGCATGAGTAACCTATGTCTCTAGGGTTGATGCACAGATGAAACAAACTTGACCGGAAGGATGGAGGAAAGGAGACCCCAGAGGAGACTGAGGGGCAAGGGAGAAGAAAACAGTTGCAAAGAACATCAAAGAAGACGCTGAGTAGAAGGGAGGGAATCCAGTCAGGGATCACCGCAAAGTTTCTGGCCTAGAAGAACGTGGCTCCAGATGAGAGAAATAGTTAGTAGGAGAGCTCTCTGGCTTAGGTGAAAAATGGATGAGATGTGTATGGACGGTGGGTTTTTAGTTAGTGGCAAGTTAGAAGCAGAGGGAAAGGCCAAGGCCAAGATCCAGATACAGACATGGCAGCTCTTGCCTCCTAAACACAAACAGGTGGCGCTACGAGAGGGCTGCTGGGAACTGTCCCTCACACAGCACAGACGGTGAGGGCAGAAGAAAGGTGACTGGCCCAGGGACACACAGGGAATTGGGGACTGAGTCATGACTTGAACCCAGGCGCCCAGTATTCTCTGTAGGACAAACTTTCTCAAAGAGGGTTCCACGAAACACTAATCCTAGCAGGATGCTTAACAGAAGAACATGTCCCCTGGTCAAATGAGAACAGGAACCCTACCCACTAAATCCTGCTTCTGGAAAGTCAGGACGTACACCAAAGGCTCTGAGAAGGTGTGCAATCAAAAAACTTTCTTCACTTTATTTAACTCGCCATCTCCCAAATGTACTGGGCCACAGAATCATTTTACCGGGGGACGCAGTTTGAGAACTGATACTCTAGTGTAACCAGCTTCCCCTGTGAAGCAAACTAGTCACAAGCACAAAGGAACAGAGGTGAGAACGCTGACCACAAACTCAGAGCAAGTTCACCTGAAACATGCCAGTGAGAACCAGTGTGCACCCTCTGCCACCTTGTTTATCAATAGTATGTGGCTCTCTGAGCACCCGTCCCCAGAGATCACTACCCTCCTGAAATGAGACAGCCGGAGACAAGCAAGCTGTGACTCTTGCTCCTCCTGCCTGTTCACAGGTGCGAACCAGCCATCTCCTCTCCTTCTCCCCTCCCCTGCACCTCCAGCACACCACTCGCGTTCCCTCCCTCCAGTGCTGACCCAGCTCCATCACCACCGGACCTGTTCCCATTCATTTTCTTGAGACACAGCTCTGATCATTACCTTCCCACTAAAAACCTCCCATGGCTCTAAGGCCGTGTCGCCTTGGACAAGGCAAGGCTTGGCAACAAGGCCCTTCAGTCTCAGCTCTACCTCCCTCCCCATTCTTATAAACCAGGCCTATGACTGCACTTTTCTCTTTGCCAGAAATGCCCTTCCCTCTTTCCTCTAATGGCAAATTTTGCAAGGAGAGACAGGCCAGCATCTTAAAAGCAAAGTCCCAATCTTGCCTTGTCCTTTCCCTTTCTTCATTACCACAGAACTCAGACAGCCGATCCCCCGGGGTGAGGAAGGGGACCCTCAGGGTTCCAAAGCCCTGTTGCCTCCTGGGCCATGTACCTCCCTCTCTGGAGGGGCGGGGGCCTCACAGATCAGTCCCTCACTGGGCTGCTGGCTGACCCAGCTTCCATATCCTAGGGTGCCCTCAGGTGAGTATTGGCTTTATACTCTAGGACTAAGTAAGGGGATGCCTGGACCAGTTTTCCCCAAACCTATCATCAGGATCACCTGAGGCAATTTCTAAAAAATATGGACTCTCAGGCCCTTCCCCTAAAGAGCCTGAACTGGGGAGATCTTGGGAAGGACCTAGGTGAATAATTAACAAGGAGCCTAGGTCAGTGGTCGGCAAACTCATTAGTCAACAGAGCCAAATATCAACAGTACAACGATTGAAATTTCTTTTGAGAGCCAAATTTTTTAAACTTAAACTATATAGGTAGGTACATTGTTATTAACTTAATTAGGGTACTCCTAAGGCTTAGGAAGAGCCACACTCAAGGGGCCAAAGAGCCGCATGTGGCTCGCGAGCCGCAGTTTGCCGACCACGGGCCTAGGTGATTCTGGTCCTGTTTTTTTTTGTTTTTTGTTGTTAATCCTCACCCAAGGATACTTTTCCATTGCTTTTTAGAGAGAATGGAAGGAGGAGAAGAGACAGAGACAGAGAGAGAGAGAGAGAGACACTGATGTGAGAGAGACACATGGACTGGTTGCCTCCCACAACCCAGGAACATGCCCCTCACTGGAAATGAACCCGGGACCCTTCAGTCTGCGGGCCAATGCTCTATCCACTGAGCCAACCAGCCAGGCCAGAGCCTAGGTGCCTCTGTCTGGGCAAGCTGGGCAATGGGGAGAGGAACCTCCCATCTTCACAAGTCTCGGAGGTTGCAGGCAAGGAGGGCCCTCAGTGTCTCCTACAACTCAGAGGTCACAGAGCAGCCCTTCCCAACGGGGTCCAGCAGGCCTCAACTGCTTGACTCCCCGGCCTGGGCAAAGTCTTCTGGGAGGCCCTGCTGCACCGTGCACTTGTGAAAAACATGAAAAAGATCTGTCACCGGGCTCTTCTCACTTCAGAGGGCCCCACAACATCTGCAAAGCCTTTGCACCTTTTCTTCTCGAGATGCTACTAAACATAACCCCATTTTCAGGAACCCAAGTGCATCTGGACTGTCACCCTACCACCTTACTCATACTTTCGGAAACCAGCCCAGAAGACAGGAATCCACACTTGGTCTGCCCAGCCTCCTGAAGCAGACACCTGCAGGCTGGTCTTAGTTTTGCCCCTTCAGGAGTTCCAGAAAGGTGGTCCTGAGGTTTCCTGGAGAGGAGAGAGGATGCCTGGGCCCTGGTGTAGCTCCATCAGTGACTTGCTGGATGACCTATCTTTGGGCAAGTAGCGTCTGCACTCAGGATACTGGTTTCCCCTTTGTAAATTGCAGGGACCAGAACTCAACCTGCTCCAGAAGACTCCACCCCCACTGGCTCCTCCAAGAGCTCATGTGGAGCTTTATCACTGAACAGCCTCTTCTCACTCTTTGCACCCTTCTCACAACCCCCATCGTCTCTAACACACTGAAGGCACACTGACCCCCGGATCCTGCCTTCCCTGCCCAATCTGGCAATTCTTTCCCCACCTTCTCTCTGTGAAGCCTCCACAGCTCTGAGAATCCTGCAGATCTCACCTCTGAGAGTGGATAGCACTTGGCAGTCAGTGGCAGCCCCAAACCTTGGGTCCAGTGCCAGCCAGGAGGCCTCCGGGAATGTCCGGCACATCTCCTGCCACCCACAGGAGCTGTCCTCTGCTGCACCCCTGGCTCTGTCCCAGTGAGAAAATTCATAGAGCTCAGACTCCAGGGGGGCAGCAACCAGCTCTGCCCAGACCCTTGCAGACCTGGGGCCGGGTCTCAGAGCCACGGCTGGAGGCCTCAGGGAGAGGCGAGGGGAAGAAACAAAGGGCTGAAGCCTTCATGACAGTCCTCACGCTAAGCCAAGGCTCCCTTGCTGTGAGGCGCATGGCGTGTGCTACCACAGGCCCTCGGCCCCGCTGGGCTGGCTTGTGTGTTTTCTTGGCTCTGGGAGCTGGGAAGCAGGGTTACGTAAGCAGATGAGCAGATGTGAGCCTGTCCTCGGCTCCCCCAGCTAAAGCCCTGCCACGTGGGCTTCCCAGTTGGGAGTCCGGGTCACGGCCTTGCGTGTAAGTCACTCAATAACTTCAATGTGTGAGCTCAACTCTGACAAATTCCACTGCTCCCTTGCTCGGCACAGCAAGCCCTGCTAATCTAGAGCCAACCCAGCCTAGATTTGCCTCACTTTCACGTTCGCTAAACCACTAAAGTTCCTCAAGCTCCTCAAGCCAATCAGTCCCTGCTCCAGATGCCCAAAATACCCTTGACACCACATTGAGCCCTGCAGGATGAGAGCTCCCTGCTTGCTCCCTCATCTCTGTGAGGGCAGGGGTTGTAGGCCATGCCATTCCTTTTTATACTTGGGACAGTTACTGGCAGAGCAGCATGCACCAACATGTGTTTATCCACACAGCACAAGTTCAACTACAAGTTAAGAAGCAGAGCTAACAGAGCAGGGAACCATCTTGCCTTTAATGTTTGAGAATCCAGATTGTCCTAATACACATGTACAACCAAGGCAACCAAGGGCAAAAACACTCCCCATTCTGGGTTCTTAAGATGCCTTTGGTTCCAGGCATAGCACCTGATCTGTGATTGATGGGCACATCCCCCACCCTCAATCCTATATAATAAAAGCCTAATATGCAAATCGACCGAACAGCGGAATGACAGGTCACTATGACGCACACTGATCACCAGGGGGCAGATGCTCAACACAAGAGCTGCCCCCTGGTGGTCAGTGCACTCCCACAGGGAGCACCACTCAGCCAGAAGCAGGCTCACGGCTGGCAAGTGCAGTGGCAGTGGCGGGAGCCTCTCCCACCTCCGCGGCAACACTAAGGAGCAGTGAGCCAGCCGGTAAGGAGCAGCGATCAGGCGGGGGATAAGAAGTGAGGGGTCCCGGACTGCGAGAGGGTGCAGGCTGGGCTGAGGGACACCCCTCCACCTCAATGCACGAATTTCGTGCACCGGGCCTCTGGTGTTAAAATAAGTTTCCTGCAGTCCAGGCCTATAATTCAAAACTCTGTGGCAGTGGACAGCCTAATGAAAATGTTGCATTTCCTTAGCTGAACCTCACACTGCCACATCAAACAGGCACTTCACTAAATACCACTTGTTCCTTAAGAGAATAATCCCAAAGTTCCAAGTCTGGTGTGAATTGTGAGATCATCAGAAAAACCTTATGTGGTCACTCAGTCCAGGATCCTGTCACCAATGGTATCAAGGCCTAACCTAAGGGAGCAAAGTCATGGTCAGGTTCCATCACTTCCAGGGGTCTGGATCCTCTTTGAACTAGAACATGGAAGAATCCTGGCAGACCAGGGCTGGAAGGACTTTGAGAATTATGTTTCAGCCCCACGTTACACATGAGAGTTTGAAACTGAGGCCAGAGATTGACAGGTTTCCTCAAGAACATTCTTGGATTGCCCCCCACCCCCTCCAACAACAACAAAAGCCACCCTTATCTTCCCCTTATTAATCCTTTAGGGTTCTCGTGTTCGTGGATGCATCTACAGAGTGGACAGGAAATCGAGGTACACATGCCCCTCTACTCTCCCTACACTGTGCCCATGGGGATTCTGTCTCAGAATCCTTCTCAACTTAGGGCTCCAGGAGCTACCAACTGATCCCAGGTGTCATAAAAGTGAATCTTATTTGACATCACTGACCTAACCCTCCTCAAGCACATTTCTGTACCACACAAGGTCACAATTCCTGACTTCTAAAGCAGAGGAATCAAGGAGAGAACGCCGGGAAGCCACTGGAGATCCCAGAACTGTACGCTTCTGTCCTGGGGCGACCCAAAGAGGTTTTCTTTTCTTTTTAAAAATTTTATTGAATGTATTGGAGTGACATTGGTTAATATAATTATACTAGAGGCCCGGTGCACGAATTCATGCATGGGTGGGGTCCCTCGGCCTGGCCAGCGATCGGGGCCAATCAGGGCTATCTTGCCCAGTCTCAATTGGGGCCGATTGGGGCCAGCCGGCAGGGGGTAGGGACCGTGGGAGGTTGGCTGGCCAGCCAGGGGGAGGGGAATGGCCAACCGTGGGAGATGGGCTGTGGGAGCACACTGACCACCAGAAGGCAGCTCCTGCATTAAGCGTCTGCCCCCTGGTGGTCAGTGTGCATCATAGCTACGGACTGGTCGCCCGGTTGTCAAGGTTGCATGGGCTTTTATATAGATAGTGTACAATTCTATAAGACATCATCTTTATACTGTATTAGGTGTTCACCATCCAAAGTCAAGTCTCTTTCCATCGTCATTTATTCCCCCCCTTTACCCTCTTCTACCTCCCCCCAAAAAGATTTTCACCTTAAGTGCAACCACAGAGATACAAGGCCCTGAGGTCAAGAAGCAGTGTTGGGGATCACAGGCTTTCAAAGCTCAGTAAACAGGCCTCCCAGTGTTTGTCCACTGGGGAAAATTGTCCCAGGAGGAATTTTTGCTTTGCTTGGTCCTGGCCCAAAAACAGATTTCCTCCTCACCCAGCCCTTCTCCCTCCCTCCACCTCTCGGCTGGAATAAGTGGAAACTGCGTGCCTGCCCACGGTTATCAGTTATCACTACCAGGAAAGGCTCAGGAGGCCAACCTGTCTGGAAATTCTGTGAGTCCAGGAAGACCTTGCTACACCCCTCTCCTCTTAGAACTTGAGCACTTCTGGAAGAAATGATTTGAACTTCTCAGAAAGGATTAGAATAATAGTCTAGTATTTTAAAAATATATATATTTTTATTGATTTCAGAGAGGAAGGGAGAAGGAGAGAGAGAGATAGAAACACCAATGATGAGAGAGAACCATTGATTGGCTGCTTCCTGCATACTCCACACTGGGGATCGAGCTCACAACCCGGGTATGTGCCCTGACCGGGAATCAAACCGTGACCTTTTGGTTCATAGGTCGACACTCAACCACTGAGCCACGCCGGCTGGGCAACAATCTGGTATTTTTTTATTTTAAGACTTTCCCCTCCATAGTGAGGCAGTCCCCCCATCCCTCCTCCTCTGAGGCCTCCACACTCGGCCTGGAGACAGTCGCCTACAGGTAAGCCCAGGGCCTGCCACTTGAGAACTCCAGGCCCAGGATGGCAGAAGCCACATTTACTTCCGTTCCTCTTGATTACTTTCCCCTCCTCAGGATGCTGGGGGAGAACACTTTGCTCTGCACTTTCTTAGCTTATTTTTTAGAAAAGATGTAGAAATTCAACACACAGTTCTACAGGAAGCAAATGCAATTTCCACGGGAAGCAGCATGGTAGGAAAAGGTCACAGACCAGGGTTCAAATTCCTGTGCCTCTACTCGCCCTGGCTGGGTGGCTGTTCCTTACAGAGGTATTTGTGAATTAGTGTGGGAGTCTATCATGAAGGAAGGGAGAAGGAAAACTGGGATGAACACCATGGACACTGGGTGCACACACAGCGGTGTGAATGGACCTTAAAAAAACAAGGGTGTGCATCTGGAGCCCAGTTCTTGGTTTCTAAATACCATTCTCTACTAAAAAGAACTAGGGACTGAGCAAGAGGAACCTGGCCAGTATGACTCAGTTGGTTGGAACATCGTTCTGTGCACCAGAAGGTAGCGGGTTCGATCAGTTGGGGTGTGTACAGGAGGCAACTGAGCAATGCATCTCTTTCACAATGACGTTTCCCTCTTTCTCCCTTCCTCCCTCTCTTAAAAAAATCAATTAAAAATATTTTTAAACAGTTGGGTGAAATAAATTAGAATCAGAATGAGCTACAAAAGAATACTCTTTACATAAGTTAAAAATACATGTACATATACTGTATGACCTGTTTATATGACATTCTCAAAAAGACAAAACAATAGTAATGGAGAACAGATCAGGCAGGGGTTGCCAGGGGTGAAGGGCTGGAGGAGAATGGGGACTATACAGGGGATTTTTGCAGTGATAGAAAAGTTCTGTATCCTGATTGTTGTGGTGGCCAGACAAATTTATACTTGTGTTATATAGAGCTATACACCAAAAAAATTTTTTTACTATATACTCATCTAAAAAATTAAATTAAAAAATGAATATAGCCCAGCTGGCGTGGCTCAGTGGTTGAGCTTCGACCTATGAACCAGGAGGTCACGGTTTGATTCCCGGTCAGGGCCTAGGCCTGGGTTGGAGGCTCAATCCCCAGTGGGGGACAATGAAGGAGGCAGCCGATCAACGATTCTCTCTCATCACTGATGTTTCTATTTCTCTCTCCCTCTCCCTTCCTCTCTGAAATCAATAAAAATTTATTTCAAAAAATGAATATATGTAAAACAGCAGCTCCCATTTGGCAAGAACAAAAACATTCACATAGTAAACAGTCACGCATTAGAACGGTTGCCAGAGGTGGGGTGGAGAAATGGAAGGGGAATGAGGATAAAAGGGAGTCCATGATGATAACGGGCATGGAATAGTGTGATGGCTGGATGGAAAGAAAGGAGAGCAGGAAGAAAGTACAAAGGAAATAAGTAAGGGAGCGGTGGAGGATGGAGCTGATGTATCCTTCCAGCACTGTTCAGGGGAGAAAGGAACCCTGACCTCTAGACCAGGGGTCCTCAAACTTTTTAAACAGGGGGCCAGTTCACTGTCCCTCAAACCGTTGGAGGGCCGGACTATAGTTTAAAAAAAAACTATGAACAAATTCCTATGCACACTGCACATATCTTATTTTGAAGTAAAAAAACAAAACGGGAACAAATACAATATTTGTATTTGCATGTGGTCCGCGGGCCGTAGTTTGAGGACCCCTGCTCTAGACAAACCAAGGTCCCTGAGCAGGTCTGCAATCCTGTGGGGTCAGATTCATCAGCCACAACAGCCTGACACCACCCCCCATTGGAGTATGTACTCAGTTTTCTGCTCGGACTTCTGACTCACTGGCTGTGGACTAACGGCCTTCCCTCTTAGTGCTGCAGCCAGAGAACTCTAATGCACTTGACAACAGTTCTAATCTTCCCAGTAAATCAGAAGTTTAGCGATCCGATCCAGCAGGTAAGTAAGCCTCCTGGGAGTTTTATTACTGAGTAAGTTACTCCTCCGATATTCTGGAGCCCTGACTGGATTTCTGGACCAGTAATGCTGGTGTCACGCACATCCTCTTCTCTCTACATCCAGAACCAGGCTTTGGGCTGTAGAGAGCCTGCTTCTCTACGGGCCATCTGGGCAGTCTGCCAACCATGCACTCCTGGCAATACCTCTGGGGTATCAGGACCACTTTAAATGTAGCCAGCTCCCTCCAATTTCCTTCTCTACAGAGTAGGTATAAAACAATGTGTTCTTTTCAGGTGGTAAATGAGATAACACATACACATATTTATCACAGTACTTGACACTAATATCAATAAATATTACTTTGCCTTCTCACCGACTCCCTAGAACTTCAAAGCCTACAGGGTTATTGCAGCTCTACAATCACAAGAGACTAAAATTCCACTTTTCTACTCTGAACACCAGCAACAGCGACAGACTTGGAAGAAGAGCCTGGGACCTCAAATGGTTTTGGGGGGCATGACATAACCTTCCTGCAAAACATAAGGGTTGAACAGCGATTCTGCTCATCGTTTACTGTCAGAGACAAGTATTAAATGTTAAAGAACCAGCTTAGAAAAGAATACAGAAGAAAAATTTTATAATCTTGGAATGATATAGACCCTCCTAAGTGGGGGGGGGGGGGGAACCTAAAGTAATATAGAAAAACACAAACTTAAATACATAAAAATTCAAAACTTGGCTGTATGGTCAAAGCTACCAGAGATAAAGTAAAAAAGACAGGTGCCTGGCTGGGTGGCTCAGTTGGTTGAGTGTAATCCTATACACCAAACAGGTTGTAGGTTCAATCCCCAGACAGGGGTGCATATGGGAGGCTCTCTCTCCCTCCCCACCCTCTCTACCCCTTCCTCTTTCTAAAATTAATAAAAATATCCTCGGGTGAAGATTAAACAAACAAACAAAAAAGACAGGTGACAGATGTAGAGACCATATTTGCAAATAATATATATTAAAGGAATAATAGTCATAGTATTAAAAGCTCCTGCAAGCATATTTTTAAAATAGAAAAATAAATAAAAAATATGAACAAGTAATTTACAGAAGAAATACAAATAGCCAACAAACACATGACAGTTTGCTCAACATCATCACTAATTAGAGAAACAAATTCAAACAACATACCATATTTGATCATCATATTGACAAACGTAAAAAGACTCATAATACCCAGTGCCAGCAAGCATGTGGGAAATAGGCACTTCTCATTCACAGCTGATGAGCATAAATTGGAGGGCAATTTGACAGTATCTATTAAAATGGTACAAGTGCATGATCTACAGATTTCAAATCAATAACCTAATCTCCCACCTTCAAACACTGGAAAAAGAAGAGCAAACTAAGTCTAAAGCAAGAAGAAGGAATAAAATAAAGATTAGAGCAGAAATTAATGAAAAAAGAGAATGGAGGAACACTAGGGAAATCAATGAACCAAAAGTTGGTTCTTTGAAGAAAAAAAAAAAGGCATGGACTGACCAGAAAGGTGATTAAAAAACAAAAAAAGACTCAAATTACCAAAATCAGGAATGAAAGAGGGAACATCCCTACCAACCTTATAGAAATAAAAAGGAATTTAAGG
>NW_005871294.1:1394648-1396170 GCF_000147115.1 Myotis lucifugus | reverse complement strand
AACCAAATGGTATGCCAACACAATTAAATGACTTAGGGTTAAGGTGGACAAAATTTTTGGGAAGGACCACAAACTCCCAAACTGGCTCAAGAATAAAGTAGAAAATTTTGAATAGACCCGTACAAATTAAAAAAAAAATTGAATTTGGTAATCAAAAAAGCTTTCCAACAAAGAAAAAGCCCAGGCCCAGATGACCTCCACTAGTGAATTCTACTAGACAAGTTAAAGAATATAAATCCTTCACAAACTCTCCCCTAAAAGTGAAAGGGAGAAAGATTTCCCTCCTCATTTAGGAGTTAGTATTACTTCGGTACCAAAATCACATAGAGACATCATGAGAAAGAAGACTACAGATAATTTTTCTGTCAATTATACCCCAATAAAGCTGGAAAAAACCATACAGATCAATATCTCATAAATAACCCTTAACAAAAAAACTAGTTAACTGAATCCAACATATAAAAAGGATTATACACCATGACCAAGTAAAACTTATCCCAGGAATTCAAGATTAACTTATCTTTTTTTAAAAAAAAGTAATCATCTCTGCTGGTGTGGTTCAGTGGTCGGCCCACAGAAAAGCATTTGACAAAACACATCACCTATTCATGATAAAAAACACTCAACTAGAATCTTTCTTCGCCTGATAAAGAGGAACATGGGGTACCCACACTGCTATGAAAATCCCACTGCTATCATTATACTTAATAGCGAAAGACTGAATGTTTTCCCCCTCAGATCAAGAACAAGAAAAGGATGTCCTCTTATCACATCTCTTCGTCATTGTGCTAAAAGTTCTAACCAAGACAATCAGGCAAGAAAAAGAGCAGCTGTGAGAGTGAGTGAAAGTAATGCATATGAAGAACTTTCCCGGCGTCTGGCCAGTACTGCATTAGCACCGTCTATTATGAGAGTGGCTGGCTGGTAGTTGCTGGAGCCCAGGGCCCTACTAGACTCACAGTGGCTCCTACTGACAGGGTTTTCAAACCGACCAACTTACTCATTCATCCCAAGTTTTGATTCTGTGCCTAGACATTGAAATTGCTGGAGGATCAGGTGGGTGTGGATTTGTCCAGAAAGACTCACTCCTGGCTCCCAGGACCCTTGAGAATCACCCCAGTTCTACATGACCGGCCCCCAAGGGGACAGCACTCTACCGTCCTGCCATGTAGAGTGCATGGCTACTTCAGAATTCCCAGGCAGGCAGGGACTCCAGAGAACATCCCAGCCAACCCCTCATCTCATTTTATGGATGGGTAAACCGAGGCCTTAGTGAGAAGATTTCTCTCCGATTACTCTGTAGGTTGGCCCCAGAGCTGGACTGAAAGGCTTGCCGTCCTGACTTCCAACACCAGCCCCTAAGCAAAGACAGGCTGTCTACAGCCTAGGCCCAAGTTTTTCTAACAACACACAGGCCACTGGGCACCCCAGGTTAAGCCCATTTACATCCAGTCTCCATTTTTTAATATCCCTTCTCACTTCCTGTGATTCCACCAAATATCCAATGCTCCTTCCAGCTCCC
>NW_005871294.1:1382964-1394548 GCF_000147115.1 Myotis lucifugus | reverse complement strand
GGCAACACCATACTCCAACGTTCCAGCACTGTTGGGTTTCAGCAATTTGGGAGGCCTTCTCCCTGTGTCCTGGGGAAGCTGTGTTCATGTATAAAGCCAGCCACAGTCTCCACTAAACCCCGGTTCCATGCTAAATCCCTGTCCCTAACCTGTGGTTACAGCCTCACCTTTCCTTCTCCCTGTTAACTTCTGCCCTAGGGCAGATCTCTCTCTCTCTCACACACACACACACACACACACACACACACACACACACACACACACACAACTGCATTTGGAGGAAATTATACTCTGCAGCCCACTGTGTTGAATGGATGTCTTCTGGATGGATGGGTGAGGCACTGATCAAAATACAGAGTACTGATATTGCCACAAACGTCATCTCATTCAATCCTTTATCAACCCTCTGAGGTAAGAAGTATCTCCCCATTTTACAGAGGAAGAAAGTCTTGCCCTGGGTCCCCCAGGAACAATGTGCTGGACAGCAGCTCTGGCCTGATTCCCATTGGACCCAGAGAGCACCCTGTTAATAAGTCACAGCTGACTGCTGCGGAATGCAGTAGGAGACAGGACATAAGGAGTGGCTACAAGATGAAGGGAGCAGCTGTCCCAGGTTGAATCCACCCTGTCTGCTGGATTTGTAAACCTTTGGTCACTGAAATCGATACCATTGTAATTAGCTAGTTATTAGTAGGAAAGGGGCAAAAATGGAAGCCAGACATTATAAGCATGTCATTTGGGCAACTTCACCAGGAATACCAGGCCAGTCCCTGCAGATCACTGGAGGGGGTGTCCGACAAAGGGAAGACAGACGCAGAAGAACATTTGGGAATACGTAATCCCCTAAACAAAGAATTTCACTCTCTTGGACTCTTGTTGCTTAGGGCGTGCTCTCTTGTTTCTCTTGCATCCACCCACGGCCATGCGGACCCCACATGCAAGGACTACAGCAGGGAAACACAAGCTAGCCTGATGCTGGACTGGACCTGGCTCCACCATGGAAAGGAAACTCTGGATAGTGGCTCTGATTTTTGCTCTACTGAAACCCCTGCTACACTTCTAATGACTGAACGAAAGGAAATGGGACTTTGGAAACCCAGGGGTGTAATTCCACAGAAATAAAGCTTTCTACCATATCACATCCTCCACTGGGAGCCTCTGGAAATGCTTCTCCCAGCAGGACCCCCAAGAACCCCACTCCCACAAGCAGCCAGGGAAGACAAGCTCCTCTCCTCTCCTGTAACAAAGTCACTAGTTCTAAAGTCATTCTACCGCTTATGCAAGTCAGCAGGCTCCTGTTTATCTATGAAAAGGGCATGTGCACGGGGGGTGGCTATAGGGACAAAACTGGCAATTCATATTTGCAGACCTTGGACTATTGATTAATTTAACCTCCCTCCCGCCCCCCCCCCCTAAAAAAAATCTTTCTTTGCTTGGGCCCTTTCTGGATTCCATAAACCAGGGCTGTCAGGTCAGAGTTCATCCACTTGGGTTAAATGGTCAGCCATCCCGGCTAGCCCATCAGAACGTAACAGAGTTTCTATGGATGGCTGAATGCAGTATTTCTAGCCACCAATCTGCAAAGTTTTAGATGAACGCCATTTTAAAGTCAGACTTTTAAATGGCTCTGTCCTCATTCTATAGGTTTGGCTCCATAAATAAAGGAAAAATGAAAAGTTCTTGTCTTGTGTAAATGTACTAGTTGGCAAAGGCATTGAAAGAGCCACCAGTAAGGCTTTTGGCATACTGAGAAACCTCAGCAGGAACCAGAGGCAAAGGCTTAAAAGAAAAGGCTTCAAATCCAGAGTGTCCGCAGGCCCTACACAGGGACCTCAACACACACACACAAGGCCCAAGGGCTGGGAGTGTAAGTGTGAGACTCCAGACAGACCTGACTCCCGGAATCCGCACTCCTTAAAAGCCAATATCCCTGGCCCAGGAATTTACAATTTAGGGCCTGGAAAACAAAGTAGCAATATCCTCTGGCCTAGAAATTCCTCTCTAGCTATTTATCCCAAGGAAATAATTCAACTGAAGCAATGAGCGGCACACGGCAAAAATGTTCAAGATTATCTGTGATGGTGAAACCCGGAATGTTGAATGCTAAGAGAATATCTATAAGAATATTAGAGAGCTGCTATATAAGATAATTAGGATAATTATAAACAACGTAACAGCTGAATGAAAATAGAATGCAAAATAGTTTCACACTACAATTGCAACAGAATATAATAGGTATACATTTGGAAGGTAAATGGAGTTTTGCTACAGTGTTAGGCAATGTTTTGTTACAATGGTAGACAGAAGAATTATGTTATTAAACATTTAATATAATGACATTTCAATAAAAAAAAAAAGAAAGAAAGAAATCCTACAAAGCAAACGCCAAAATCTTCGCAAATAAGAACTATCAGTACTACCAATAACAGATAACATAGATTCAGAGCTTATTCTATGTTAGGCACTGTTTCGGGCCCTTTTATGCCTATTACCTAAACTTCACATCTACCGGTGAGAGCAGAGAGGACAATATCTTTCCCATATCACATGGATAGCCAGAGTGACAGAAAGAAACCTTCCCCATGACATTTTAGAGGTCATCCGACAACCAAAATCTTTATGCCTATTAGTCAGAGACCAGAAGCCTCACTACAAGAGCTCTTGAAATGGGTAGTGGGTGCCAGAAGCCTTTCATGTTGCAGATATAACCAGGATTTCTCCCCACAACAACCTAGACTGGAGGAGGAAGAGAAACTGGGACTTGCCCAAAATGACTTAACAAGTTAGAAGAACCAGAGCTCAGAATCCTCACTCCAGTGGCATTCAAGGCTTGCTCCTACCCTCTGCAGACCATGAAACCCTCCTTCTGTACCTCCCCTTCCCGTCACCTTCCTCCCTTCCGTCCCTCAGTCTAAGCCAGTGGTTCTCAACCTTCTGGCCCTTTAAATACAGTTCCTCCTGTTGTGACCCAACCATAAAATTATTTTCGTTGCTACTCCATAACTGTAATGTTGCCACTGTTATGAATCGTCATGTACATATCTGATATGCAGGATGGTCTTAGGCGACCCCTGTGGAAGGGTCGTTCGACCGCCAAAGGGGTCGCGACCCACAGGTTGAGAACCGCTGGTCTAAGCTCTCCTCAGCCTTCCCTTGCCTGGCATGGTCCCAACTACACCAGCTCTCTCTTTTATCATCTTTTGTTCACTCTGCCTCTACTTCCTGTCTTCTCCTACCCTGCGGGTAACTGAATGCAACAGCCAGGCTTCAGCTATGACGTTCTTCTCACGTGCAGCAACTACAGGAAATTACAGGCTGTGTTCAGCAGTAGAATCCTGCCCCTCCCAACCGGGAGACTGTTCAAACAGCCTGAGGCAGGGAGAGAGGCCCCACGTTATGACTCTGGCCCTGGGAGCACCACGCTTCCTCTCCGCTCTCAAACCAGAGTCTGTCCACTGCTGAGGGGATCCCAGAGAATGGGGTCAGCTCTTGTTTACATCTAACTCCCATGCTTCATAGAGTATAGTTACCAATACAAGTTCGCTGAGTGAACAAATGAGTCCCCACTCTTCCTCTTCCTTGGGGCCCCTCGTAATTCTGGGGTGAGGACTCAAATCTACCTACTGGACAGGCGGAGACCCTACCCAAGCTGCCTGAAAAGCTCATTTGAATGCCAGGAACTGCCTAATACCTCCGACAATGCAAATACCAGTTTCCTTAGTGTACCTTTACCTCGGAGTCCTTTCCTGTTTTTTAAGTTGGTGGCTCCTAGAACGCCAACAACGGCTCTGCAGTTTCAGGATGTCAAAGGCAAAAGGACGTTATGCAAAACAGGAAGAAACTTTTAAAGAAAAATTTTAAGGCATTTTTTAGAATGTATCCTGTCATCAAGCCAGGCAATGACTGAACCCCCTGCCAGGGCCCCTCCCTATGACCCAAGTAGTGAGGCAGGAAGCAGCCTGATCTCATACAGTACCGGTCACACTGGTATGACATAACCCTGCCCCTTCCCTCACTGCAGCCTCCCCCCGATCCCATAACCCTGCCCCTTCCCTCACTGCAGCCTCCCCCCGATCCGCAGGCTTTGTGCCAAATGACCCCTGGCAGATTCCCAAACCCAGAGTGTCCCTCAGAAGAGGAGAATTTAGCTCCAGTGAAGACACTCGACGTGGAATAACCTCAAAACAGACACCTTGGGAAGAGCCTGGTACACTGACCTGAACTGCTCTAACCCGCCTGAACCAGCACCTACTTCATGCCAGACTCTCCTGCTCTCTGAGGCTTTTCCCCCACAAAAAGGATTCCTGGAAACCTACAGGTTTCTGACTGCATGACCCCTCCCCAGATCTCAGGACCGCCTGGCGGTGGTAGAGCCGGCTGTGTATTTCAGAGTCTGATTTGAGAGCTTGTTCCCTTGCGTGGAAACAGTCAAGTCGGTCACGCCAACAGCACGGGGTTAGCTAGCTGGTTCTTCACCCAGCACCATAGCCCCAGTCCCCATAAGCCTAGCCTAGCCAAGGAGACACGTGGAAAAGTGACTTAGAAAGCTGACTCATGGGGCATCAACCCCCGAGTCTCCCCCTCCCTCGCCCCCCCACTTCTATTGACAGCTGACTTCTGCTCAGCTTTATCCTAAGTGCCTGGCCTGCAACCTGGCCCTCTGCCCCTGCCCCAAGCACTTCCTGCACCTGGTTTCCTTTTTAATCAGAATTCTAGACACATCCTTCGTTCAGCAATAGACAATACTCATCTGCCTGCAATAAGCAGACATGTAATTTTCGTTGGGCCTATCCTTTAGTAAAACTGGTTTAAAAACCTAGCCCTTCTCAAAAAGCGCTCACTCCTTTATTTCCTTTTTTTTTAGAAAACTCTACTATGGAAACAATCCAAAAAGTACATAAAGTTTTATGCACAAGACCACCAAAAAAACCAACCCCCACAAAAAAACAAAAAAAAACTGTGTGTATGTGTTCAACAGCTGTTGAATGATGAAAGTTATACATATTCAGCTGACAGAATAATATAGCCTTTGTGACTTTTAAAGGTGTAGAACCAAGCTTGTGATAGAATCTTAAATGAAAAATACTAGGCACCAAGCTCTCTCTGTCTATACTAATCTGTCTGTCCTTCTAATAAAGATAGCATCTATATTCTTAAATATGTACAAGGAAAAAGGACTAGCAGACAACATGCCAACATATTTTGTCTGGGTGACAGGAATACAGGCATGCTTTTTTACCTCCTAACTTTTCGAATTATTTTCAATGAGTCTGCATTACCTTTTACAAAAAAAGTAACGAGATTTTTGTGTAAAATCTCACACAAAGATTATCGGCTCCTAAAAAAGAACAAAAACAAAACAAAAAAACAGGAACAAGCAACAACTACAGCCCTAGCCTCCCAGGGAGGCAAATCCTCCTCCTCCTCTCTGGGCTTGGTGAGGGGCTTTGGAGAGGCGGCTGGGGATCGAGAAGCAGCTACCCCACACACCCAGACCAGAGATTAAAATCACTGCCAAACAACTCAGCAAGAGCCAATGATATAGCCACTGGCCCTCGTCTGTGTAGGAGAGGAGCCGGCTGAGGCCAGGCTGGAAAGCAGAACCTGAAACACCGAGGGTGTGAGTCAGCCCTTCTGCCTTCTAAGGACAAATCCCTTTAGGCCACGTTCACCCATAGCCAGCTCCCTGCCAGATCCTGTCCCCAACCCCCAAGCCACCACAACCTTCCAGCCTGAAGACCTCTGACCTTTAGAACAGGATTCGAGATCTCTCCCCAAGCTGGTGACCTGCGTGGGCCCCGGTAAACAGGGAGGCCCCTGCCACTGAGGCCTTTACAAGCACAGCCGCGGTCTGGTTCCCAGGACCCCTCAGCAAGTTAAGGGGCAGGAGGGGCCCTGTGATGGCCACAGAAGCCCATCCCATGCCTTGTTCACTCCCACAGGAGCAGGGTCTGCCTGGCGAGGCTTCCATAGTGACCTCACTGTCCCAAGACCACACTGGGCAGCGCCAGAGCCGAATGGAAAATAGCCACAGTGCCAGGCCTCAAGGGATGTAGGCAGAAAGGGGGGACCATTTGTCTGAAAAGACAGCTGTATTGGTGCTTAAAAGGGTAAGAAAAACTGGAATTTCCAGGTGGATGTGGATTCAAGCAGAATTCCAATCTCTGCTTCTTGCGAACGGGCAGGGAACAACGGGTAGGAGCCACTGGGTAAGCGGCTGGAGAAATCAACCAGGTCTGACTTGACCACAGGATGATCGGGCTCATCCCACACACACACCCAGAACCCAGCTGAGCCCCCAGAGTCTGGAAGGCCCCTAGGGCAGAATCCAATGGAAGGGTTGGGGCTGCCTTGGCATTAACTGTCTGGCCATTCACAACCCATAAATTAGCCAATTCCCAGGCTGGGCATTCCTACCCTGCTTGTTACCGTAACACCCAGCCATATGGCTGCTAATGTCTCATCACAGTCATTATAAAGCAGCAAGTTAAAGATGACCCAGCAGAGCTAATATGAGGCTTCAGAAATTAGAGGAACATTTTCTCACACAATCAAATAAAACCAGGACTGAAGAACTTTGATACCAACTCTGGAAGTCTGAATGAGAGAAAGAAATAAGGAAGAAAAGAAGGAAAGGAGGGTGGCTAAGGCAAGGGAGAGACTAAACACACACACACACACACACACACACACACACACACGTTTCCTTCAATGTCATCAGCACAGTTAATTGTGCCTCCTCTGCCTAAACTGTGAGTTCCTAAAGACTGTCATCTTCCTCTTTCTAGCTTTGGTGCCCAGCACAGGACAGGCACATTGTTGGAATTTAATGAATGAAGTTACCAGATGCTTTAGCCATCAAGGACATCCAGGCAAGCTGCCATCGTGTAAAATCTCACCAAGGGACCCAAAAACACACCTCACAAGATCTTCCCAGGATCTCCATGCCACACCAGGCTGCCCTGAGCCTCCGCACTGGGTACCTACTGAGCAATAACAAGGAAGAGCACGGGGCGGGCAGGCTCTCTCGGGAGCACGCCCACGCCTTTCTGCCCTCTCAGGGTGTATCTTCACTTTTCTCTCCTAAACGCTAAGGGTCCAAACAAGAGCACTGGGTAGCAGCAGCTCACCCCAGGCTTACCCCGTGAATCTGTCTCCAAGGCCCCCTTTTCTCTGACTTTCCAGTGACTAACGGCAGCCCAGCATGGCACATGTCTTTAGTATGCTTCTGGAGAGCCCAAGCAGAGGACCCCGCAGGCTCTCTCTCCTGTTGCTTCTTCCACCCTAAGCCTTCCACCCTTCCTCTGTTTCACTGTCCCCAGCTTTAATAAAAAATAAATTAAGGGAAAGAAAAGAGCACTGGGCAGGGAAGCAGGAGACTGGGTTCCAGCCCCAGCAAGCCGCTCCCCGCTAGCACAATGAGGGCTGGGGGCCAGGGGACTAGAGAGTCCCGTCCTGGGAAGCTATGTTTCCAAGACACTGCCGTTCCGGTCCAATCCGACATTTGGCTCTCGATCCCTGTGCCCCAAGGAGTTTCCACCGGGTTCGTCAGGCGAAGGCTCCCACACTTGCTCAGAGTCTGGGAGGAATTACAGCAGGCGGGGATCGGGCCTGCCCCCATCCGAAAGCCAGACAGCCATGGCGGGTATTTCTCAATCTCAGCTTGTTGGACTAGAAGGCATGTCTGTGTGGATGTCAATAAATATTTTCCCTAGAAAAGCAACAGGACAATACGGGTTTACGAAACTAGTTACATAACCTCCCAAAGCTTGAAGAGCTGGACACAAGGGAGGCTCCTTGTGCGTCCCCTAACCCTTAGGATGAGGCTCCACCCCAAACTGGACGGTGATGAGGTCCCAAGACTCAACCCCAAAGTGGGGAGAGAGCCCTTTCCTGAGCAGAGGCCAAGACAGATGTCCCCAAAGTACACACTGTCCTGGGCTTGCGGCCACAGGTGTGCACGTGAGGGAGAGGCGGGGGGCGAGGACGGCACGCTGGTAGAAAAACACCTGAGAGCTGAGAGCTCTGCAGAGATTCAGCAAATGCTTTGTCTTCCCGTGGGCACAAACTGAGGCAGAGGCCCAGCTGACAGCCCCCACAAAAGCCAGGGAAACTGGTTTATGAAGAAATGGCTCCCAGAGCCCTGGCTACCTGCAGCTGCTATTTGCCGGCCCAGGTGCCCATGACTTTCTGGTGCCCACCTGTAGATCAGCGTCTTCCTCATGGCACCGCTGGGCAAGAGGGGCCTCTGGTGTTTAAGTCGTCTCATACTCACCACCACTCACTGCCCCCATGTACCCTTGAGGGGACTGTGCCAAAAGCCCCAGGCCCCAGTGGAGTCCTCAGGTCAGCCCTACCTCCCCTAACCAGTCCAACCTGAGGTACTGCCCCCTCCCTACCCAGCCCCTCTCTGGGATGGCAGTGCCAGTCGTCACATTGAGCTGCCGCCAAACCTAAGCAGAGATAACAATGCAAGGTCACTGCTCCTCCCAGGCTGACCACATTGAAGGCAAACACCCAGACAGCCAGGAAAGGGGCCTCACCACCACAATTCAGTGGAGTGTATGCTGCTCCGCCCTCGGGTGGGCGGGGAGGATACCACCCACAGGCCCGATCACCCTGGGAGAACTCAGGAACCTCACACTAGCCCATGGGGGGGGGCCAGGGCCAGGGCCTACTATGGCTCCAAATACTATAGCCTACCCTACGTTCCACAGAGAGTGTAGACGGAGACGGGATTCAAACCAAGTCTATCTGAAGTCAATCTCAAAGCTCTGAAAACCCACAACGGATCTAACAGTGACCCATCAACAGCCAAGCATGGCTCCCCCATGGAAGGGCATGGCGGTGACCCACCACCCACCCGCCGGGAGGGATCGAAGCATCTGCTCCAGACCCCTGGACACCAGAAAGTAGAGCCACATTGTAGAAAGGAACTGCAAGTAGTGAAAAGGCCACAGCTCTAAACCCCACGGATGCTTTCTCCCACCAACCTCAAAACCACCCCACAAGGGCTTTGGCAGACACCTGCCCAGCTGAACAGATGGGCCATCCCACCCCGCAACATACACACACACACACACACTCTCTCTCTCTCTCTCTCTCTCTCTCTCTCTCTCTCTCTCTCCCAGGAAGACTTTCAGCTCTCTTAAGGCTCCCTCCCAGCCAGGAACTTCCCCTCTGAGAACTGCACCCAACCACTCAAACCTAAGGGCTCAATTAAAATGGAGAAAAACCCTCCGCCTTCACTTTCATGGCTGTCACGCAAAGAAAGCCAAGCTGGAGAACACCCAGGGCCTCTCTCCTCACCCTCCCAAAGCTTATCTCTCAGAAAGTCCCTTCGGGCCACCAATTCGGAGTTAACTCAGAGACGCCAGTAACTGCTCACCGGTTACCAGGAACACTATTATAAAACAATGCAGTGTGCGCTACCACAGCCTCTCATGATTCATCCGGAAGGCCCGACACTTCAAACATCAATCAGATGAACTTTGGGGTACTTTCATTTGCTAATTAATTTCTCTTTCTTTCTGCTTAAAATCCAGGCAACTATGACAAAAACAAAAGGGCCGAGCGACAGTGCTGTGATGGGGGACACTGGCCGCTCTGGAGTAAGGGAACTCACTCTTTCTTCCTTCTTTTTCTCAAACTCTCCACGGGAGTCTGAGAAATAAAACTTCAAGTCCCGAGTCCTAGTTGTCACATACTTAACATACACAATCTCGTTTCGTTCTAAAAATAACCCGGTGAGTTAAACATAGACGACCTCACTTTATACATGAGAGACTGGGAGGGACTGTATCTCAGGCACTCGGCGGCGGGGCAAAGGTTCGCCTTCATTCTATGGGACTAGTCTGCTTCCCAGAGACCATCATCAAGTCCAAAAGAATTCCATTTTCTGCTTTAAGAAAAGTCCCCCCGATGACCACAATTCATGTCCGACCAACTGCTAGAGCTTCCTCCCAAACTGGATATAAAAATGTTGAAGTAATTATGGGAGAAGTTGAGCAAGAGCATGTAAGAGGCCTGCTCTGCCAGGATTCAGCGGAAAAGTGTAAGAGTTCCTATTGGCAGGATGCCTGCCTGCTTGCCAGGGCCCCTCACGGGGAACGGCATTCTCTCAACCCTGGCATGAGAAATGAGCAGCCACCTGTCTGGTCATCTTGGAAGCGAACCTGTGGCCGCGTGGGGCTTGACTGCCTGTGGATACAGGTCAAGGAAAGTCCCAGAGGAGGCTCAGCCTCCTCCTGACACAGGGAACTGGATCCCACCCGCCCAAGCTCCCAGCCTAGTTGAAAGAGAGGCTGGTGATTAAGGTTCACATCCTCTGGGCGAGATCACTGCGACTCCAGGCTGCTCCTGGAAAGGGATGACTGGGTGCTAACTGGTTATCCGTCAGCCCTCCAGCCTCCAGGCTCACATTTTCATTCCCACAAACACCACCGCCCCTGGAAGGACCTCCCTCATGGAGGTTTGGGGAACCTACAAGGGCAGGAAGCCGGGGAGAAGGGTCCTGAACAAAACGATGACAATTTACTGCGGGTTTACCCTCCTTAATACAAACCTCTGTTTACACTGCTTTAGCTAATCTTCCAAAATGACTTCTGGGATGGGTACTATTTATTATCCCCATTAAAACAGGCGAGAAAACCAGAAGTTTAGGGAGAAAGTCACTTGCCTGGATGCTCAGGAAAAAGGGTAAGCCACTAGCTGAGAGTGGTTCTGAGGAAGACAAGTGAACTGGCAGATCAGCTCCCTGTCCCCCCAAACTGGAGTGGTGACTGTGAGCCGCCTTGTGGTCCCAACCAGAGTCAGCAGGGCGACGGCTGTCCCGAGCCCTAAGCACTCAACACCCCAAACTCCCGGAGGCTTGGGCCAGAGCAGGGAAGTCTCCAAGCCTCCTCTGGTTCCGGGGCCAGAGGGCCCTGCGGCTTCCCCAGCCGGCCCCCCGCCCCGGCTTCCAACTTGAACCCAAAGGGACGCCCCTCCCAACCTCTCACCCCATCCAGCCCGGAACCGCTTTGGGGATTAGGGGCTGATCCGGAACAGGCCGGCGGGCTGTCCTGGAGGAGGGCGCGGGCGCACGTCCGGGACAGGGGAGGCGGGGGGGCCTGGCGGGGAAATCCGGGGGAGTCCCGGGCCTCGGGCTGGCGCCCACCCGAGTCCTTACCGAGCAGCGGGGACTCCTCGGGGCAGGCGGGCAGCGACCGTGCTGTGATGGGGGACGCCGGGGCCGAAGTCCGGTTGCTGGCGAGGCCGGGGAGAGAAGCCGCGTCGGGGCTGGCATCGCTACCCCGGGCGCGACTGGGCAGTGGCGTCGCCGGGCGGAGGCGGCGGCGCTGCCCCTCGCGGCCGCGGCTCCCCGGAGGGCTGCCCGATGGCGGCGGCGCCGTTCGAGCCGGCTTGCAGCGGCGGGGGCCGCCGACCAGGTAGGGCAGGCGGCTCAGGTCGCGGCCGCTTAGGTAATAAGACGAGCGTGCGCCGAGGTTGAGGGCGCAAGAGGCCACTAGCAGGCGGCAGGCCCGCTGCAGGGACGCGCCCGGGATTGCCTGCGGATGCCGCTCAGGAGCCGGTTCCCGGAACT
>NW_005871294.1:1356116-1381981 GCF_000147115.1 Myotis lucifugus | reverse complement strand
GGGGGTGGGGTAGCTGCGGAGGGATTCTCTGGGGCGACGTGAACCCTCTCCCTTAGGCCGGCGAAGCTGCCGCTGGGGGGCCCAGCGTGAAGACGTGGCTCCCCGCGAGCCCTGCGGAAAAGAAGTGGACGAGTGCGCTTTCCTTGAATGGCCCAGGTGCCCACCGCGGTTTAGTGTGTGTGTGGGGCGGGGGGGCCGGGGAGGAGGAAAGGGGTGCCTCTTCTAGTGCATCCCACCCCACGAGGATATACACTTTGGGAGCGAAGCAAGGAGCCTCGGTCACTCCCACGCCGGCAAGCAGAAGGAGAGCAGCCGGCTTTATTTACAATCTACACAGGTCTGGACCCTATCCTGTGAAGTAGGGATTGCTCCCATTTTACAGATAACGAGCTCAAGGCTCAGGAAGGTTAAGCTTGCATAAGATCCCACAGCTGTTGAGAGGCAGGGGCAGAATTCTGGCTCCAAAACTTAAAAAAACCCCACATGTTGCCCTAGCTGGTTTGGCTCAGTGGATAGAACGTCAGCCTGCAGACTGAAGGGTCCCAGGTTCCATTCCGGTCAAGGGCACATGCCTGGGTTGCGGGCTCCATCCCCATTAGGGGACGTGCAGGAGGCAGCCAATCAATGATTCTTTCTCATCATTGATGTTTCTCTCTCTCTTTCCCTCTACCGTCCTCTCTGAAATCAATAAAGATATATTTTAAAAAAACCAAACCACATGTTTAGTCCTTGTTCATTTGCAAGTAAGGGCTGGAGGTTTTGTGGGTTCAAATCTGACCCAGAGGCCACTCCTCAGGCCCACCTAGTGCCGAAGTGAGCAGGGAAACCTCAGCCCTGAGAAGGACCCATGGAGGGGCTCTCCTTTATGTGGATGGAGGAGCTGAGGGCTCTGACAGCCACTCTGCAGTGCTGGGAATAACATAGATTGAAAGTTTGTTATATGCCAGTCAAACACAAGCCTAACTGCTTTACACAATGTATCTCATTTAATTCCAGCTGCCCTGTAAAGGAACTGTTACTGTCTCCATTTCACAGATGGAAAAAACTGACGCTCAGGGGTTGACCCTTGGTTGTGATCCTACAGAATCCACTTTCTTCACTTGGCTACAGGCACACCTGACTTTCCTGGTCTTCCTCACTTCACTGGCACTCCTGTCTCTTTGATGGGCTTCTCCTCCTCTTCCCCTTGTGGAAGGCCCCAGGCCAAGTCCATGATGCTCTTTTCTGTCTATACTCCTTAGGGCTGATTTATAATGTCTGTATGCTGATGACTACAAAGTTTCTGTCTCTAGCCAAGACCCCCACCCCCAGACTAATACTCAACTGCCTATCATACTGGCATCTCAATCTCAGCACATCTTGCCCCCAACAACTTACTGCCTACACTCCACTCCCACGCTTACCTACCTCAGAGAATGGTACCGTTGTTCACCCAGTTCCCCAAGCCCCAAACCTAAAAGGTGTCATCAGTGTGCCTCTCTTATTCTTACACTAGAGGCCAGGTGCACAGAATTGTGCACTGGTGGGGTTTCTCGGCCTGGCCTGCACCCTCTTGCAATCTGAGACCCCTTAGGTTGATGTCGGACTGCTGGTTTCGACCCGATCCCCACAGGCCAGGCCGAGGGACCCCACCAATGCATGAATCTGTGCACCGGGCCTCTAGTATGCATGTAAGATCTTTGGTTAATCTCTTCCCACCCTCCCCCATCCCTCTCTCCCTCTGAGATTCATCCATCAGTCTGTTCCATATTTCCATGCCTGTGCATTGAGCATCTGCCCCCTGGTGGTCAGTGCACATCATAGCTACTGGTTGAATGTTTGAAGCGGTCGTACGCCAATTACCATTTTTCTCTTTTATTAGTGTAGATGCCATTTCCAAGCCCTCGGCAAGTCTTGTCAGTGCCACCTCCAAGTCATAAGACTTTGTCACTTGCTAACTCTGTTTTAACCATTCCAAACCAAGCCACCACCATCATCTTGGCCTGGGTTATATAGCAGATGTTTCTCTCTCATCGATGTTTCTAACTCTCTATGCCCCTCCCCAGTCAGTTCTCCAAACAGTATCCAGGAAGATCTTTGTCAGTATAAATCACATCATGTCATTTTATTCAGAAGAAAGTTCTGGTTCTTATTTCTCTTCCCCACCTTTCTCACTTTAGCCATACTTGCCTAATTGCTATTCCGTGAACTTGCCCCATCTCTTCTTGCCTCAAGGCCTTTGGCTGTTCACTTAGCCTGAAGTACTCTTCCCCCATATGCCATTCAGATCACTCAAGAGGTCTTCTTAGACCACCTTGTGGAATAGTCTCCCCCCTCCGCCCCCCCAGATCCGCTTAAACAGCTTGATTTTCTTTTAGAGCAGATATCACTACCCAACATTAGACGTTTTTTATTGTTGCCCCTCTCCCTCAGAAGATCAGCTCCGTGGGTGCAGGAACTTTCTTGTTCACACTGTATCCTCAGTTCCTAGAACTGAACCAGGCACATAGTTGGCACAGAATGAATATTGGTAAAAATACCTGTTAAATGAATGTTTATGATTGTCTTGCTAATGGGGGGAGGGGAGAAGGGAAGAACTATTGTTATTTTAGAACACCAAAGTCCAGAGTTGTTCACCAGGAAGTTGGTGAGGATGAAGCTGACCCTAACAGCCTATGTATTAGAGGAAAATGCCTGGCCAATGAGTGAGGATGGGTCAGATTGGCCCCCATCAGAAAAATGAGGGGAGTGGAAAATGGAGATGTTTCTTCCATGCGTCTAGGTACTGGCCAGGAGATGGGTTTGAGAGGAGGTAAGACTTGTTTCTTTCTGTGGCCAGGAAGTGAGGAAAGGGACAGACACTTGCTCCATCCCTCAGGAACATGCAGAGTCCACTGAGGCATGAACACCAGCCTCACCACCTCTTGCCCAGAGGTACCTAGAATCAGTACATTCCTTATGTCAGAAAGCTCCAGAAGGTCAGAAACTGTCAGAACAACATTGTGCAGCTGTCCAACATGCACTAGATTTAAAGAGCCAGACAGACCCCAGGCAATCTTCTCCAGCTCTTCCCACTCTCACCTCTGTCAGGTGAAACAATCCATTCGGGGAGGTGCTTGGAGGAGGAAGTTGCTGTGCTGACTGGCCAAAAGTTGGGATCTGGATTTGGTAGTTTGCCCATTCCATGCTGATCTGCCCAGACTCACACAGCCCTCTGCTTCTCTCTGCAGACTGCCTTCAACTGGGTAGGGGCATTTCCTCTGTCCTTACACAGTACCCTTGTCTGCACCTGTCAGTTTACATTTCTGTTTTACCCTGGTAGGTCAGAAGGGCACAGAATAGTGCCTGGCACTTGGTAGACAATTATTTCAGTTGTCTATGGCTGAATAACACACAACCCCAAAACTCAATGTCTTAAGACTAACACTTTATCGCAATTGTTTCCTGGGCTGTTCTGCTCCACGTGGTGTCAGCTGGGGAGCTGGCACAGTTGGAAATTCCCAAGTGGCCTCACATGGTTGGCAGTTGGTGCTGGCTAGGGGCTGGGTCAGAAGGGGTCGTGGGTCAGGGGCCTTGATTCTTCTTCACCTGGACCTCTCCACAAAGACCCATCCACATGGTTGCTTGGGTTTTCTCACAAACTGGAGGGTGTATCCCAAGAAGGGGCATTTCAACAACAATGTAAAGTCCTTAAGGCCCGGCCCTAATCATCACTTCTGTGGGCATTTTAGTTACAGGGAAGTCCAGATTCAAGGGGAGTAGAAATGGACTCCACCTCTCCTTGGGAGAAGGGGTTGGCAGGCATCTTTTGTTATCCACAGTAGTAGGCCAGTGGTCACAAATTATCTATATTCCTTCCATGTGTAGCGTACATTCATCTCCTCCAAAGATTCCCCAAAGGAACATCCCATTAGGACTTCTGCCTCAGGCTCCAGGTCCAGAATCTATCTCAACATTTGAATCAGGCCTACGTGCTCGCTTTGGCAGCACATATGGTGAATCAGGACTAGGTGTGGTTCCTCAGGTTCCAGGGAACCATAAAACATAAAACAAATTACCTTCTTCCTCTTACTCTCTGAGCAATTCGATCCAAAAGCCAATAGGTAGGAGGAGTCCAAACAGCATTGACAGTGTGAAAATCCCAACCCAATGAAGAGGAAGGGATAGAGTGAGAGGTGGGGAGGGGAGGGTGGCAATCTAGCACAGGGCAAGACCTTTGGAACTTAGAACATTTTGCCTGGAATTCTCCAGAACAGCGGTTGCCAACCTTTTGGACCTCACAGACCACCAGTGATCCACGGAACACCGGTTAGCAACCCGCTGCTCCAGAGCAAGACCACAAGTTCATTGGATACATTTTGTATCATCCTTGCTAACTGCGTGTTGCCTGTATGTATTTAGTTCTCTGACAATTTTCCAGTAACAATTTCCTTACTGCACTTGCAATCTCCTTGCTACTATTCAGGACTCTGCAAGGTTTCTGCTTCCAAAGTCAGTGCTGTGTTTTAGGTTTTTGGAAGCACCCCACTTCCAGGTATCAATTTCTGTTTCAATCGCCCATTGCGGGGCTTGGCAAATAGGTTCCATAGGTCAAATCCAGCCCACCACCTGTTTTTGTAAAGAAATTTTATTAGAACTCAGCAATGCATATAGGTTTACCTATTGCCAGTTTGTTTTCATGCTACAATGGCAGTGTTGAGTAGCGCAACAGACCATCTTGCCTGTAAAACCTAAAATATTTACTATGTCAACATAAGAAATATCCAAACTGTGGCTCAGTGGTTGAGGGTCAACGTATGAACCAGGAGGTCACAGTTCGATTCCCGGTCAGAGCACATGCCCAGTTGCAGGCTCTATCCCCAGTGTGGGGCATGCAGGAGACAGCCAATCAATGATTCTCTCTTATCATTGATGTTTCTGTCTCTTTCCCCCTCTCCCTTCCTCTCTGAAATCAATAAAAATATTTTTAATTAAAAAAAAGTGTCCAAACTTGTAGAGAATTTTTATGAGAATTTGAGTCAAACTGAAAAACATGAACAGTTTTGCAGCCTCGTGTTTTTTAAAATTAATTAATTGATTGATTGAGTTGAAAGCAAGCAAGCGAGCAAGAGAAACATCGACTTGCTGTTGCACCCATCCATGCATTCATTGGTTGATTCCTGCACATGCCCTGACTGGAGATGGAAACTGAAACTCTGGCGCATCTGGATGACATGCCAACCAACTGAGCTACCCAGCCAGGGCATTTTTGCAACTTTTTTTATGCATTTGAAATTGAGAGAGTACGAAAGACTACATAAAGTTAGAAAAAAGTGGGGATGAGGGAGGATTGGATTAGAGGATGTTAAGATTATGTGCTTTCTTTTCATATATATATATATATATATATTACGGAGAGGGAGAGAGAGAGAGAAACATCAAAAATGAGAGAGAATCATTGATCGGCTGCCTCCTGCACGCCCCACACTGGGGATGGAGCCCGCAACCAGGGCATGTACCCCAACCGGAAATTGAACTGTGACCTCCTGACTCATAGGTCGACGCTCAACCACTGAGCAATGTTGGCTGGGCAAGATTATGTGCTTTCTTGACAGTGGTTATGGCTTATTTCAAAATTATTTTAACCTAGATGCATAGAAACAATGGACGGGTCTTGCTGAAGGCAAAGATAAACCTTTTACTAAAAAGGATCACCGGTTAGTGATCCTTTTACTAAAAAGTTATGTGTCTGGGGCATGACTACCCACCATGACCTGCCCAGTTAGGAATTTATGATCAGATCACCCTAATTTCCATAGAACCCCTTTTTTCATCCACAACTATGTAATCTTTTACAGAAAAAGTTTGCCAACCCTTGCTATTAAAAAAAAAAAGCTACCCAAAAATTAGTTTCTTAAATTATTTCTTAAGACAAATTATTTCCTAAAATTCTGTGTATTAACCAGGTGTTTTTCTGCTTCATGTAGTGTTGGCCTGAGTGATAGAATGACTGGAAAGTACAAATGTTCTCACTCAGATGGCCAAAAGTAGTTATTAGTTGCTGGCTGGCTGCTTAGCTAGAACTGTTAGCCAAAGGTCTCAGTTCTCCTCAGGTCTCTCCATGTGGCTGCTTGGGCTTCCTTACAGGATGGCAGCTGAACTATAAGAAGGGGTATTGAAAATGCATAGGAGGGAGTGGAAGATCTCTTAAAGTCAGGTCTTGGACAAATTTGGACAGAACAAGTCACAGGGCCAGCCCAGATTCAAGAAGAGAGGAAATAGATTTAACCCATTGATGAGAAATGTGGTAAAGAATATGTGCCAAAACCGGTTTGGCTCAGTGGATAGAGCGTCGGCCTGCGGACTGAAAGGTCCCGGGTTCGATTCTGGTCAAGGGCATGTACCTGGGTTGCGGGCACATCCCCAGTGGGGGATGTGCAGGAGGCGGCTGATCGATGTTTCTCTCTCATCGATGTTTCTGACTCTCTGTCTCTCTCCCTTCCTCTCTGTAAAAAATCAATAAAATATATTTAAAAAAAAAAAAAGAAAGAATATGTGGCCAATTTTAATCTATCACAACACAAATAAACAGCCTGTCAGGATGCTACTCCCATCCACACTTAGTTCTGAGTGCCCAACTGGACTTCCTCCCATGACCTAAAGTGAGGTAGGCTTCCTCCTCTTCCCTCTTTACCCCAATCTCCACGAAAATGCCTCTAACACGGTACTAGGCCCCAGATAGTGAGTTCAGCCATCCATTTCAAGCAACATCTATTCCCAGGACAGGATATGTCTACGATCTGTTGGGATAAATCCTTTGCCTCAAGTGCAACTTTCTCAGATCCTAGAAAGGCCACTCTAGTCATTTAGAGGTTAATTTTCCTCTTAATTATACTATCATTTAACCCATATTTTTTTTTCATTTTAATCATTAAGAATATCATATTGGTTTGGCTCAGTAGATAGAGCCTCAGCCTGCGAACCAAAGGGTCCTGGTTTTGATTCCTGTCAAGGGCACATACCTTGGTTGCAGGCTCCTCCCAGTCCTGTGTCCTGGTCAGGGCTCCTGCAGGAGGCAACCAAATGATGTGTTTCTCTCACATCAATGTTTCTCTCTGTCTTTCCCTCTCTCTTCCACTCTCCCTAAAAATCAATGGAAAAGTAAAAGGAGGAGGAGGAGGAGGAGGAGGAAGAGGAGGAGGAGGAGGAAGAGGAGGAGGAGGAGGAGGAGGAGGAGGAGGAGGAGGAGGAGGAGGAGGAGGAGGAGGAGGAGGAGGAGATTGTTAAAGGTCTTGCTGAAGGCCCAATTTGCCAACGAGTGCAGATCTGTGATCTGTCAGTTGAGGAACCTGTCAAGAAAGGAAATTTGATTGTCCTGGCTCTGACTTGTTCTGAGAAACCTCCACTTCCTTGATATCTTTAAGAATCCATTCCTGGGCAGCTCTCTCTAAGGAGCTGCCAGCACCTTTCCCCATCCCCTTGCTCCCAAACCCTTCTTCCTTCCCTCTCTCTTTCTCCTGAGCTCCCAGGGCCCTTCTTTCGCTTCTGTAACTTGTTTCTTGAGCCCATTTCTTCTACCTCTGTGACTTTCTAAGTAGACTTTCCATGGCTGGAACACTGCTAGCTCCCCAGGCTGCTACAGACGAGAGACCGCCGACGTCAGACCATTGGCCAGCAGAAATTTCCCAGCAAGGTGGAAATTTTAAAAAGGTTATTGAGATATAAGATGATAAAAATTGGTATATTTGAACAAGATTTGAAGGGTTTAATAATTGATCAGAAATTTGGCAGAATTGGAAGTTGGTTTTTCAAAGTCTGATAGGAATATTTTGAAAGTCTCATATGATTTTCCTGCTGGGTAATTGGAAATGCCAACACAGCCCACAACTACCTGAGGCTGGGAAGCCTAAGGGAAAGTAATTGGGAAAGGATCACTTACAAAAGTGGCTGAAATCTCTCATGCCTGGACACCCCACCCTCCCCATCCCCTTTTCCCCAGCCTACTTAAACATTGTAAAGGGCAGCACTAGCCGGTTTGGCTCAGAGGATAGAGCGTTGGCCTGTAGACTCATGGGTCCGGGGTTTGATTCTGGTCAAGGGCATATACCTGGTTGCGGGCTTGATCCCCAGTAAGGGATATTTAGAAGACAGCCAATCAATGATTCTCTCTCATCATTGATGTTTCTATCTCTCTCTTCCACCTCCCTTCTCTCTGATATCAATAAAAAAAAATTTTTTTTTTTAAATTGTACAGGGCAAATGAGAAAAATTGTGCCTTCCATACAACTATTAGTCATTCTGTTTATGTTTTGATCTGTTTGTGACATGTTTGTATTGGTCTGTATGCTTTATTAGTATGTATTTGGTATTTTCTACCTCCAGATAGTATTGCTAATTTGTAATATTTAAATGCCTTAAAATAATTAAATACTTATATAAATTGAATATATAAAGAAACTAATCTTGATGGATGTTCTCTTTTCTTTATTTTTTTTTATTTTTTTATAAGAGTTTATTTGAGCCAAACTGAGGACAAATGCCAGGAAGCAAGATCTCAAATGCTCTCTTATCAAATTTTATGACATAATAAAAATCATAGAAGATTAAGCAAAACAAGAAAACGAAACTAACCCAAATGCCTTTCATGGTCACATGATGTCTGGGAAATATTTTATATTAAAGCTGGTTTAAGTGTTGGTTAAATAAACATGTCTTTTAGAGTCAGTAACATTACATGTATTTTTGTTTTACCTGAATTTACAGATATAAGTTCATGTTAGCTCGTAAACATTTGTTAAGAAAATAGCTTGGATAATCATTGACTTTAATATCTCAGAGTTAACTAATAAATAGATATAAATAAAAACATTTTTTTTATTTTTAGAGAGAGAGGAAGGGAAAAACATTGATTTGTTGTTTCACTTATTTACGCATTCGTAGGTTGATTCTTTTTTTTAAAAAAAAATGTTTTTACTGATTTTTAGAAAGAGAGGAAGGGAGAGGGATAGAGAGATAGAAACACCAATGATTGAGAAACATCGTCAATCGGCTGCCTGCCACACGCCCCCTTCTAGGGATGGAGCCCGCAACCTGGACATGTGCCCTGACCAGGAATCAAACCAGCGACCTCTTGGTTTATGGGCCGACACTCAATTATGAGTGACACCGGCTGAGCCATTTGTTGATTCTTGTATGTGCCCTGTTAACGTAAAAGCATTCAAACCTGTAAAGAATTTTTGTGAGTTTATTTGAGCCAACTGTCAACAATTGCTGGGAAGTAGTATCTCAATGGATTGGGATAGTGCTCCAGAGAATGGCGGTCTTTCATCTATTTTTATACATTGGAATCAAAGGAGGGGACGTAGGTGGGTTACATGAAATCCATTGCTGATACACTAGAGAGGCAGAAGAAAGCAAAGTGGGAGGCGGTGGGGGGTGGGGGCGGGGGACTCTAGGATTGGATTGAAAGCAAAATGACAGGCACAGAAAAATAAATGACAGACACATATTTAGGTGGGTGCAGGATAGTTAGCAGTCAACAATTAACATGATAACAATAACAATGAAGGAATTTGTGGTATCTGTCATGGCACGCAGGCACATTGGTTGTGCCCCAAGGGGTCTGGAAAAAGGGGAGTTACCCAGACATTTCAAGGATGTGTTATCATAGATGCGAAAAGACAGAGAGGCTCAGTTAAGGTAAAGGTTGACCTTGTCAATGAAGATACCGGCCTAGGACATAACTACCCACCATAACTGCTTTTAGTTAAAGTTTAATTTCAGACCATCCTTTGTGGTTACTTTAGATCTCTGAGTTTGTAAGACCACCATGCAGGCCTTCCCCAAGCTTGACAGGTTAGCATGTGGCCCCTTTCGTCCACACCTCTAACCTGGAATGAACCCTTAACCTTGGTATGTCAGAGATGAAGCTCTAACCAACTAAACTACCCGGCCAGGGCAATAAAACATTTTTTTAAAAGACAAAACCTTTCAATAATAATTATATGTTAAACATAGTTTCACAAATTCTTTTTATTGAATATCTAGATATCTCAAGTAACATGAAATTCTAAAATATTGTTAGAGTGGTCTAAATTTATCTACTTTTGACTTCTTATTACAGAGAAACGGGAAGATAAATTTGGATCCGTTAATGAATATGTCGTATACTTTATATGAAAATGCATGTTTCTTAAAAAAATTGTAAATATATTTGCCAATGAAAGAGCTTATGTTTCCAAAGGTTGTGAAATGTATTCATAAATTTGCCATCTAAAGAATGCTGATTACGTACTTTTTTGTTGTTGTTAATCCTCATGCGAGGATATATTTTCCATTGATTTTTTTAAAATACATTTTTATTGATTTTGGAGTGGAAGGGAGAGGGAGAGAGAGATAGAAACATCAATGATGAACCCTAATCGGTTTGGCTCAGTGGATAGAGCATTGGCCTGCGGACTGAAGGGTCCCAGGTTCGATTCTGGTCAAGGGCATGTACGTTGGTTGCAGGCACATCCCCAGTAGGGAGTGTGCAGGAGGCAGCTGATCGATGTTTCTAACTCTCTATTCCTTTCCTTTCCTCTCTGTAAAAAATCAATAAAATATATTTTTAAAAATATTAAAAAGATATGTGCTCGAATTCAAAATTAATAAAGTTAATTATTAAAAAAGATGCCCTAACCGGTTTGACTCAGTGGATGGAGCGTCGGCCTGCGGACTCAAGGGTCCCAGGTTCAATTCCGGTCAAGGGCATGTACCTTGGTTGCGGGCACATCCCCAGTTGGGGAGTGTGCAGGAGGCAGCTGATCAATGTTTCTCTCTCATTGATGTTTCTAACTCTCTATCCCTCTCCCTTCCTCTCTGTGAAAAATCAATAAAATATATTTAAAAAAGAAAAAGAAAAAGAAAAAAAAGAAACATCAATGATGAGAGAGAATCATTGATTGGTTGCCTCCTGCATGCCCCCTACTGGAGATTGAGCCCGCAACCCCAGGCAATGTGCCCTTGACCAGAATCAAACCTGGGACCCTTTAGTCCGCAGGCCAATACTCTATTCACTGAGCCAAACCAGCTAAGACTCCATTGATTTTTTTAGAGTGGAAGAGAGGAGGGGAGAGGGAGAGAGAGAAGCATCAGTGTGAAAGAGACACATCGATTGGTTGTTACACTGAATCAGATTGGAATAAATTTAAGTAAATGAATTTAAATATCAAAAGTAAGCCAATACAGAATTAGACTTTAGTTCTTTTTTGCTCTGTTGAAGACAGTTTTTCCTGTACTTATTGTTCTACTCTAGATAAGCTATTATGAAAAGTTTTCTGCCTAGAAAGCAAAAATTCTATGCATTATTAAAATAGCTCTGTGATTTATATTGTCTTAACCAAGTCCTTGATTACTTACGAAAACAGTCTTTTCAATCCTAAGAACTAAAGTTTTGCTAAGCTAACAATAAGTAACCTATATTTGTCTTTGATATCTTCTATGATCACTCTGGATAAATGAATAATTCAATACTCATAATGATACAATTTCATAATGATATATAATCTTTTCTTGTCAAGTATGTTTGACAAACTTCCTAGGGTTCAGGTTTTATTTATTTATTTATTTATTTATTTATTTTAATATTTGGGGTTTTTAAAATATGAGAGAGGAAGGGAGATGGAGAGAGAGAGAGAATTTGGATTTGAGATTCAAGACAGTCCGTCAGTCCCTGGGTGTGGCTGGAATTGAAATTACGTAAACATTCCGTCTTCTGCCAATACACAGAGACGCAACAAGTCTGAAAGAATGGAACAGACCACAGGGAAGTGGGGCTGGAAATGAAGAAAGCAATCGTTGCCTGTGATCCTGAGGCTTCCTGGCCCCAGTCCTGCCCCTCCCGAGGCCCAGCAGCACTTCTGCCCTTGGATTCGGTGCTTCAGAACCCAAGCTCCTTATATTGAAATCGGGCGGGTGCTGCTTCACTGAGTTTCAGATCTTCCCAACCGAAGAGACTAACAAAAAGACACAAGTGGTGAGCAGGTCGGAGAGGAAAAAGGATTAGGGCTGCTGGGCTAGGAATGCAGTCGGTGTGGATCCAGACGGCAGGTGGGTAGAAGTGAGGCCATTCCTGGCAGGAATTAAGTTTCAAGAACCAGAAAAGAAACTTCCTCCCTGTCGTCAGAGTGGGTTAGGCCCTGCCTCTGGCCTCCTGTGAGGCCACCAGGTTCGTGTGTCCTTACCTGCCTGCCAGTCCTCACCTGAGAATTCCCCTTTGTCTTCCTGTTGTGTTCGGATTGGCCACACCAGAAGGCACCTTGTTCCCACTAAGCTCAGGGGCCGCAGTGTCCCTGCGCTATTGCCACCTGATATTACCGTCTGCCTCTCCCAACGTCTGGGAAGAGTTGCCGCCGGCTGGTTGGTACTTTGCCCTCTTCCCGATCAGCACGCCAGTCTGTGAGTCTCTGTCCTGAGAGGTGTGAGGAGGAGGGTGGCCCGGAGGTGGGTCCTGAAGTCCTGAAGTCCAGGGCACTTGTTCTTGCCCAGCCCTTTGGTTACAGGTAGGATGAGCAACTTATCCCTGTTTGCCCAGGACTGTCTCAGTTTTAAAAACGGAAAGGACCACATCCCAAGAATCCTCTCAGTTCTGAAAACACTGGGAAAGTTAGTCACCCTTATTATAGAGCCCCCGGTCCTCAATGGGAACCTGCCTTAGCATTGCGCTGCGAAGGTGGCATTCCAGGTCTGGGGACTCCAGACCTCCAGACCCTCCTAAGGATTCCCCCACAATTGGAATTTCTAAAACCAAGGCATCTCTCATAGGCCTGTGGGCAAATAGGGCAGAGTCAGGTTAAGAGCACAGATTCTGAAGCCTCCCATTCACTAAATGGACGGAACCGATATTAATTACTATAGCGACTCCATGGTGTTGTGAGAATAGTGCCTGGCTATATAAAAGTCAGCAATTATTTTCATGCCCTTACCCTGAGCCAGCCATCACCTGCTCTCAACAGCAGGGTGCCCTCTCCACCGGGCAGCCTTCAGAGTCCCAGGGTGGCACAGAGCCTAGGGCAGAGGCTGGCCTAGGCAGTGGGGGGCCCAGGCTGTCTCCAGAGGCCTTACCGGGTCTTCCTCTCCCTGGGCCCTGAGGTTGGGCCTCAGAGCAGGGCCTGGCTTCTCTCATTTCTGGGCCAAGTCCCTCAAAGGGAAAGTTCGTGGAGCCCATTAGAAGGGCCTAGCAACAAGGGGCTGGCCAAAGACTCGGTGGCTTACCCAGCCCTCGAGTGTGGACGGAGGAGCCCTGTGTCTCTGGTCCCCCGCCATGTGGTCAGCCTAGTCCAGTGATGGCAAACTTATGACTCGCGTGTCAGAGGTGACACTCGAACTCATTTTTTTTGGTTGATTTTTCTTTGTTAAATGGCATCTAAATATATAAAATAAATATCAAACATATAAATCTTTGTTTTACTATGGTTGCAAATATCAAAAAATTTCTATATGTGACACGGCACCAGAGTTAAGTTAGGGTTTTTCAAAATGCTGACACACCGAGCTCAAAAGGTTCACCATCACTGGCCTAGTCCCTGCTTTCTCAGCAGTCATGCCCTCACACCTGTCAGCCAGAAGGGAGAGATCCCAGGCCAGGAGGGATGTCTCCAGAGAACTCTGCAAACCAACACAGACTGACCAGGGGACACTGTGTGTGTGCACGCTGGGGAAAGCTAGGACGTCTCTGCAGCCAGCTGTCCCCTGACCCAGACTGACAACTGGAGGTGAGGCCTGTGGGCCCACAAAGGCACCCTGGCCCATGTAGATTTCCTCCTCGCTGTTCACTGCAGGAAGTGCATGTACCAACACAGGCTTTGTGTGTCACGATGAAAGCAAATCCCAAAGCCCTGGTGCTGGGTTTCAGGCCCTCTCAGGAGAAAACCCCAGGAGTGCCGAGAGGCCTTGGGCCTGCCACCCCAGGCCAGCTCTCAAAGGCCCCTTGTGACTGTCCCTTTCTCTCGTCTTTCCCCGCTCTGATCAACGCCCAGGGATTAGCCCTTCTGTGTTTATTGGATGAGCAATTTGTGTCTGTCTGAAAAGCTGTGTCTGAATAATATTTGGCACGAGCTGAAGAAATGTGATCTGCTGTATTCCCCTCGGCCAGCTCTCTGGAGCCAGCCCGTCTCCTGCCAACGGGGCTATACAGCTCTGCAGCTGGGCCTGCAGCCCAAACATGTCTGTGCGGTGAGAAGGGGGAGAGGGGAGGAGGGGGAGGTGCTTGCTGTGGGACCAGAAACCCAGAGGGACAGAGGGGTGGAGCAGCCTTAGCGAAACTGCCAATCGTTCTGGAGCTTCTATAATCATTTAGGGACATCACGGTGGTCACCTAGACCTGGGAACAGAACAACCAGGGCCCCATGCAGCTCAGGGGCCCAGGTGTGAACTCAGTAAAAGAGATTCAAGGGAGTCCAGTGGGTTGCCCGAGGGCCCAAAGTATGGGGGGGGGGGGGGATGGGTAATTGGTGCTGGGCTTTTGAGGTTTGCATGTTTGTGTGGGTGGGGTCTAGGTGGTAAGATGTATTGAAGCTGTTTAAATGTTCCCTGACTCCATCTATATAAGTCCCTGGACTGGGGAGGACAGAGCTTGCAGCGGTGGCAATCAGGCGACTCAGGTATGATGTGCTGAGGAGTGTAGAGGGGAAGGGAATTGGCGCGTGTGGGCGTGTCAACAACGTCCACGCCCCACCCCAGAGCCTTCTGCTGTTCTCACTTCCCACGCCCACTGCTTCTTTCTTAGGGCCCAGGTCACTGCTTATCTCCTATTCCTTAGGCCTCAGACTTTCCCCACCTCCATCCCACACTCCCCAGCCAGTGATTGTGTTGACGGCAGGACATCTTCCCTGTACCCCAAACAGCAAACACACAACTGACCACCGAGGAGGTATGAGTAATGGTTTACTTAGTGAAAGAATGAAAGAGAGAGAGAGAGAGGGTGGGAGCTCAGACGTCGGTGTTCACAGACTCACAAGATAGCAAATGACAGGTCAGACAGAGGTAACAACACAGGACGTGGATTCGGGAGTGAGGACATGGCCACAATAGCACCAGCCTCCGAGTCTGCCCTGGGCAGCAGCCTGTAGGGAAAGCCGGCTCCTCAGGACAGGCCCCCAAGGCTCTTCAGTGGCTGTACCCCTGCTGAACGGCAGTGGTGCTCCACATGGTTCATGTGCTTTGATCCCAACCTTGCCCTTGTACCATGCTCCATAGGATGATATGTCTGTACCCTCAAATAGGGAAAAAAAGACACATCCATAAAAAGGAAGGAGCAAGAAGGAGCAACATGTGCTCTGAGAGAAGGTTATAAAAGTTCAGAAAAAAGGTTAATTTCAAAGGTTAATTTCACTTGGAGGTGCAAGGAAGTGATATTAGACCTGGACCTGGAACAAAGTCTGCAAATGCATCCCAAATGTGTTGTCTGTGCCCCCCCCTCCCCCCCCAAACACACACTCATCCAACACACACTCAATCTGGTGTCCATGGAAGAGTTTGCTACCTGATCCCTTTTCTCTTTCACTGAGCCCAGCTGCGGCCACAGAATCCTTCTCTACACAGCACCACAGCCAGATGATCAGAGCAGGCACGTGAGAGATGAGCACAGTTGCCACACCTTGGATACAGTTGACACACGCAGGGATGGGAGACAGAAGGAACAGGGCGAGGAGCGGCACAGTGGTGTGAAAACGCTGAAGCCGGATGAATGAATGTATGGATGACGAAAGTGAGTGGGCGGGTGAGACTTGACGGTAAGGTTTATGAATGGGAAACAGTGGGCAATGTGACAGAGAAAGTAGGTTGAGGCAATCACTACCTGGATTAGGATCTCGCCAGGCTCGGGGATGTGTGCTGAGGCCGTGCAGGGAGGAGCAGCTGGGCTGTGTTCAGAAGGCATTCTGTCAGCAGTGGGCAGGGTGGCCCTGGGCGAGGAGACGCTGGAGCGGGGAGGCCAGCCGGACCGTCCTAGGCAACCAGTGACAGAGCCTCCTCTGAGCTGCTGCAGCACTTGGTGATAGCATCTGTTCCACACTCGTCCCACTGTCTCTTGGAGTTGCCTTTTGACAGCCTGATGGTCCCGCAAGCCTGTGGGTTCCTTGACAGCAGGAACTGTTTGCTGCCCCTCTGGGGCCCCAGGCCTGACGCGGTTCTTGGCAGGTGCTCCTTGTGTACTTGTGAAGTTGCTGAATAGGGGCAGTGAGAAAGGGACAAGGGCCGTTCAGAGAAGGGCGGGCACAGCTTGCTGGGATAACATCCTGTTTAGCAAGTGCAGTTGCTAAGGACAGGGCATCGGCGCAGCTGTCTCTTCGTGTGTGTGGAGAAGTCGAGGCGTGTGCAGGCAGGGAAGGAGCCACTGGAAGCTGGGAATTGCCTTGATTCTGTGTGAGTGTGTGTGTGTGTGTGTGTGTGTGTGTGTGTCTTTGGCAGGGGCTTACAAGAGTTCTTGGCTTTCTAGAGAGAGGTGGACAGACAGACAAGAGACCTTACAATCTGTATGGTCCTAAGGTACCTTAGGAGGTGTATTAAAACTCTTGTGGTTGCAAGTGAGCTTAGGGAAAATGGAACCAAGGGTTCCAACAATGTTGGGCTCTTTCTATCTCGAATGTCTGCTTCTCTCCAGAGGCTGGAAACAAGGCTGCCAGTAGTCTGGGGGCTCCCATCTGAGAGCTTCCCCACCAGAGAGGCCCTGCAGGCTTCCTTCTCAGGTCCCGAGGTCAGAGATCCCAGGAAAGGCCTCTGGCTCCGCTGTGTCAGGAGCCTGCCCTGGCGACGGAAGCAGAGTCACAGAAGAGGAGAAAAGCTTCCACAAAACCCTCCCGGCTGGGATGGAACAGGAGCAGCTCCCAGAGCAGAGCCTGCAGTAATAATCCCGCCGGAGTCCTTTGCATAAAGGAACTATTCCTCACAACCCAGTAGGTGTTACTACTGTAGTCACTATTACCCTTGGGGAATTGTTATTTTTGGAAACCAAGGCACAAAAAGGATAATTGCCGTAAGTCACACAGCCAGAGATGGAGCTGGGATTTAAATCTACTCACTCGGCCCTGGTCGGGTAGCTCAGCTGCTTGGAGCGTCATCTCCGGTCAGGGCACATACATAAGACAACCAACGAGTGTATAAATAAATCTAACAGCAAATCATTCTCTCTCTCTCTCTCTCTCTCTCTCTCTCTCTCTCTCTCTCTCTCCCTAAAAATATTTTAAAGTAAAAATAGAAGAAATCCATTCACACTAGCTCCAGACCCTATATCTTCGTATGTTACTATGTTGCCTATTCACTACAGAAGGAAAGAGAGCAAGGTGTAGGGCTATGAGGGAGGAGCCTAGACAATTCCTCCTGGGAAGATCCAAAGTCTGAGGAGCCTGTGGAAAGTGATTGATCCAATGTGGTGTGAAACTGGAATAAAAAATGTCACTGTTCATCTTCATCTCACTGGAGATATCTGAAAAGGAATGTTTCATTTTGGCCTCTTCTTTCTTCTATCTTTATTTACTTAAAGTAGAATTTGTTGAAGCCAAGAAAAGCAAATGAAAGAACAGTGAGGTCCCATAGTCACCTATTAAAAATTAAAGCAGCAGTATAATAGCCACGCTGGCAATGGTGGGGAGATGGTTTACTTCTAAATGGTTGGTGGCGGAATAAAGTGATCCAATTAGTAAAAGAGCCATAAAACAGGTCAAGAGTTATAAAAGCCTTCTTTAACTTTGACCTGGTAATCTCACTCTTTAGAAACAGCTCATGGAGTCACAAAATAAAACTCAATGTCATGTGCAAGAGACACTCTTAAAATTGTGTTCCTCCGAATGTTTGAAAGTAGAAGAGTAGAAAAAATAGCAAAAACAAATACAATACATGCAAATACAAATAACAAGAAACACGTGTTGTAATATTAATATCAGACATGCTTGGATTTACAGAAAATCAGAAAACTAAACACAAGAGAAAGCGTTATACCGATAAAGGCTGAGAGCTGCCATGAAGATCTGTCATAAATATTTATGCACAAAATAATATAGCATCAGAATTCATAAAGCAAAAACAATAAGGAATACATGGGAACATGGACAGAAGTACAGTAAGAGTACAAAATTTTAATTTACCTCTCTTAGCCTATGAATAATCAGTAAACCATTCAATAAGTAAAGATATAGAGGGCTTGATTTGTTAAATTAGTAAGTTAGATTGAATTAAAAGATATCAAACTTCATACCTTGAAAACCTAGAGTATATTCTTTGTAAGTGCCCATAGATCATTAACAAATGACCACATGTAAGGGCACAAAAAACAAACAAGCAAACAAATAAAAATCTCAAATACATTCCAAAAATAGAATGAATACTTATAATATTCTGTAATCACAATGCACTAAAACTCGGAAGTAATGACAAAAGAAACTGAAAAGCAATATAAAGGTTGAATTTTGAACAAACAAACAAAAACCAAAAAACTACAGGTGAGTGGAATATTACTCAATCTTAAAAAGGCAAGACATTCTGATACATGCTACAAATAAATGAACTTTAATGAAAGCATTATGCTAAGTGAAATAAGCTAGTTACAAAAAGACAAATACTATTAGATTCTGCTTACATGAGATATCTAGAGTAGTCAAATTAATAGAAACAGTAAGTGAAATCATCATTTCCAGAGGCTGGGAGGAGTGGAGAATGGGGAGTTGTTTAACGGGTATAGAGTTTCAGTTTCACAAGATGAGAATGTTCATCTTGTATATTGCGCAACAATATGATTATACTAAACACTACTGAACTGTACACGTGAAAATGGTTGAAATGATAAATTCTGTGTTATGTGTATTTTAAGAAATTCTCTCTCGATTAAGTCTCAAAGTGTAAAATATATGTATTTTTTAAAATGATAATTTCCAAAGAAATCATGCAAAAGGCAAATTAAAAGAATGAGCATTTTTATGGCTCTTGGCTATGTCTCACATAATCGTCAGGTGAGGATTCAGAGGGATACATTCTGAACAGTAAGTACAAGCTCCAAGACTGACACATTGACTTTGTTCAAAAAATGTTGGTTTTCTTTCTGCATTTCTTTGACAAGCATGTGTTCCAGACCCTGTATGACGTCCTGAAGAGATCAAGTTTGTTTCTTTCCTTAGGACCAACAGCCTTAGGAGAAGGCAGGCCAAGACAAGCCTTGAGCAGATATGTACATCAGAGTGTGAACCAGGACTAGGCTGGACTCTTGTCTAAAGGGCTACAGTTAGGGGAGGAGGAGGGGGAAGAGGCTCTATCAGGACCAAAACACTGGAGATAAACTTTAAAGGCAAGCTAAGATTTCACCGAAGAAGAATGGCTGTGAAGGGCAGTGCAGGCAGAAGAAACTGCAAGAACAAAGGACCAGAGATCAAAACCGAAAACTCTGTTTAACCCCACCACGTAGTTCCACAGTAGAAGGAAAGGGGGAGGGAGTACAGACAGCCAAAGATCAGGCCCTTCCTTCTCATCTCTGAAGTTAACTCCCTCCTTACCTGGGCTTCTGATTGAGGCTTTGTCGTTGTGACAGAAGGTAAAGCACCTCACCTCTCTGCTAGTTAGTTTCCTCATCTGCGAAATGGAACTCATAATGCCACCTGGTTTTTATGAGGATCAGACAAGGTAAGCTTAAGAGTTTAACGCTGCACACGTATTCAGCACACAGGAAATGCCGGTTTGCTGTGGGTGGTGCACAGAGAGTTTTTTGTAGACAAGGGAGCATTCTCGAACTCAATTACATTCCTTGTTCTCTTTGAAGGTCTTGACGTCCTTGACTCTTTCCTAAAGTTTCTTCCAAGATTCTCTCTACACACTTCAACACCAGGCCATTAGCTCCCTGAGAAAAGAATCAAAATCAACTCTACCTGGTTTCTCCAGGACTTAATACAGTGGGGCCTTGACTAACGAGTTTTTTGAGATACCAGCTGTCTCTCAGCCGACTTTTTGCATTGAGTTGATAGAGTAATTTGAGTTAACAAGCTCCTTAACGAGCTCGGTCTCGGAACGAATTAAACTCGTAAGTCAAGGCCCCACTGTACTTAAAAAAGAATAGACTCCTAGAAACTTCATATGCGGATATGGAAGTGGGAGGTTATCATCACACCAGGTAGCACAGTGGGCCTCAGAACTTTGTATGTTGTTGTTCACTCCCCTATCACGGATATACCTTCTTTTACTTCCAAAGGTTCTGTCGAATATGCTCTGTCTTCAAGGGTTTTAAAGTGCTTTCTGGAGGCAATTGAGCACTAAGTGCTCGGCTGCTGTTCAGAAGAGAAATCTTACACCCAGTTCCTCCAGAGTTCTTACCTGGTCCCACAGCAATTCGCTAACACTAACTGGGTGTCCTCTGGTTCAGTCCAATTCTGACACTATCCACCTGGAGTAAGCAGGAGATCCCTCAAGTTAAGAACTCAGTCTCACACGATTGCCCCCACTTCAGATGCTAGTGCAAGTGGAACCACTGGGCCCCCCACACTCCTGCCTAGATGACTACAAATTCAGGATTTCTATACAAATACCAGTCATTATGTAGTACAACTGAAACTAATAGAATGTTATATGTCAATGATATCTTTTTCTTAAGTCCAAAAAATTGGGGTTCCAAGAGCCTTTCAGGTTTAATAATTTGCTAGAACAACTCACAGAGCCCAGCTGAGTTATACAGTAGTCCCCCCTTATCCCTGGTTTTGCTTTCCTCAATTATCTCTAGTCAGCTGCCATCTGAAAATATTGAATGGAAAATTCCAGAAATAAACAATTCCCAAGTTTTAAATGGGGGGGGGGGGGGAGAATACACTCTTTAGCTTCAGGCAGCCTGATCAAAAACAACCACTCTATGGTGGCAACCACAGTGCCGCAAACATCTGGGCTTCAACAAATATCGCAGATGAATATGTCTGTGGGTCAGTAGCAACTCCACATCCTTTGGTAGTTTCCCCGCTCTCCCTGCACCTGGCAGATAGCAACCTTCATGTCCGGTAACTTAGCTTATTTATTAACTAACTAGAGGCCTGGTGCATGAATTCGTGCACAAGTGGGGTCCCGGGGGGAGGGTGTGTGTGGGGGGTGGGACGCGATCGGCCCTCCAGGCAGGGGGTGGGATGCCCTTGTAGGCCCAGGATCTGGATCCATCCTGCTGACATTCGCACTGGTTGTTGGGAACCACCTGGTGGCCACTTTTATACTGTTTCTTCCTTGCAGAGCGTCTAGGGAGGGAAAGTGGCTGAGGCCGACTTCCAGGAGGCAGGCAGCTGTTGGGATCATGCTGTCAGTGCTGGTCCATCGGTGCCTGGCCCCTTCTCCAGAGATTGGACCTGCAGGACTACTGAGGGAGTGAGTGACTGCTGGTGGGCTGGTGGGCCACCAGGATAGATCTCAGCTGAGCAATGCTCCCGCTGTGGGAGCGCACTGACCACCAGTGGGCAGCTCCTTGCGTTGAGCATCTGCACCCTGGTGGTCAGTGTGCATGATAGCAACCAGTCATCCCAGTCATTACAGTCATTCAGGTTGTTCAGGTCATTCGGTTGCTTAGGCTTTTATATATATAGACTAGAGGCCCCATGCACAAAATTCGTGCAAGAGTAGGCCTTCCTTCCCCAGTTGCCAGCACCGGCTTCCCTCTGGTACCTGGCACCTGGGACACAGGCTTCCCTCGCAGCCCCGGCATCATCCGGAAGGTCGTCTGGTCTAATTAGCATATTACACTTTTATTATTATAGATTTGTTCATCCATAACAGACATGTCAACAAATAATTACAAAGATTGCACTAGAGCTCTGTGCAAAATGTAGTGGGGACCAAAAGGAGAAGCACCTAAGACTCACTAATGATAACAGGAAGGCTTTTCATGAGAAGCAGTACAAGCTGGACATTGAGATGAGTAGGAAAAGGACACGAGGATTAAAGAAAGAAAACACAGTTAATGGGTAGAGCTTGGGGCCCCTGGAGTTTCTTGGAAGACTGAGTAACCGTTTCCTACAAGGCCAAGCCCATGGCAGGTGTACAGCAGCTATTAACTGCCTCTAGAGAGTTCTCTGCAAATCTTCCTCTCACTGCCTCAGCCCACCCAGCCTTACATCATTGGTCGGAGTTTTTTCCCTGAGGAGAACTGAGCTCTGCCAGAGTCCCATAGTGAGCAGTAATGGAGCAGTGATTAGGATCTGACTGAGTTATAGCCCTGACTTTTCTATTTTTAACTGGTAGGCTTTTATGGAGCTCTGGGGGCTGAGCTGCCTCTTAAAAGCCCACACGTGGAAAGCATGGTGGGTACTACTGGCTCATTATTAGTAAAATAAAAAATTAAGTTAGAGCTCCAAGTCATGGCTGATGTTAGAAAAAATTCCAGATGGCTGAAAGAATTGAATGTTAAACATGAAATCATAAAAATAATAAAAGAAGAAAATAGATGAATATTTATAATTATGGAAGGGAGGGGAGTATAGAGGACCGTTCTAAGTTTAACACCAAGGCAAATAATGAAGAAAATATTCACACACACACACACACACACACACACACACACACACATGCACTAGAAGACTGAGACAAAAGTAGAAATGTTAAAAACAAACAAACTCCATTTCAGAGTTAACGGGTATAAGGGAGAGAGAGCCCTGGGCCATGCCTTGGGATGGTTAATTGGGAAACAGCATTTGGAGTATCTGATAAAGTTAGTCCCTTCCTTCTCACATTTGCACTAATCAGCCAGCTGCAGGAGAGAATTATCTCAGACCAAACCAGTGAATGTGGGCTCATGGGCCAGAGGCAAGGCCTTTCCCTGACAACAGTGAATGCCCAGGAGAAGAGAATTGCTGGCCCACACCCATGTGTGGTAGATAAAAATTGGCAGGGCTATCTCTACTGAGGAGGTCCCCTGTGAGGAGTGAGAGATCCCAGCCCCTCACCAGGCCCACCATCCCAGGGTGCCAGTGTCAGGAAGAGAATTCCCCATAACTTCTGGCAGTAAAAACCAGTGGGAATTAAAGCTGAGGGAGAGAGGGCTTCTGCAGTCCCAGGCAGTTCCTCTTAAAGGGACCATTCATGCACTTACTAAGACTCACTCCCTCTGAGCTCCAGCACTGGGATAGCAGCTTGAAAAGCACCAGAGACATGGGGGGAGGAACTGAATTGTTGAGCATCAGGGCAAGAGCTGGGGAGGGGACAGCTTTCTCCCAGAGAGAAGTGCTAGCATAGGCCATTGCTAGCCTTTGATGAGCCCTCCCCCCAGAGAACCACAAGCAGACACCATAACTGAGACTACATCAACCTGGATCACACTGTTGGCCCAACCCTAGTGATTCCCTGAGGCCCTGCCCCACCTAATTTTCAGGCCCACTCAAGCTGTTTACAGTGGCTTTGCCATATGAATACCCAAATGGCCTGTCTTGGCTCTTGCTTCAGATTTTGCTAATATCTCTCAAACAAGCAGCATCTAGCCTCAGGGTGCCCCTCTCACTAAGTGGCCCAAGCACTAGCAATAGCCAGTCTTGGTTCGCAGCTTAGCCTTGCCTTGACACTTTCAAGGACAGCACAAGTAGCAGCCACCTGCAGATCACGTTGTAGCTCATGCCAGGTGGTCCCAGGCAGAACACAGGCAGCTGACCTTGGCCTGCACCTTCTGGGAGGCACCAGAGTCCAGGCACCCTGTCAACAGCTTCAGACTATGTTGAAGCACCACCACCAAACCACCTCCACAAGCAATAAGGGGAGGACTCAGTGGGCTCCAGAGCCTCACTGAAGTAAGTCCTGCTCTGGGGTGGGATCCTACAGAGTTGATCCTCCACAGTGGTCTGAAGCCAAGGGTTAGTGTTCACAGCCAGTCCTTGCAGCTGATCAGCATAAAAAACAACCAGTCAGAAATGAAGGACACACTAACTGAAATGAAGAATAATTTATAGGGAATCAACAGTAGAACAGATGAAGCTGAGAATTAAATCAGTGATTTGAAATATAAGGAAGCAAAAAACATCCAATCAGAACAGCAAAAAGAAAAATGAATCCAAAAAAATGAAGATAGTATACTGAACCTCCAGGATAACTCCAAGCATACCAACATTTGCATCATGGAGATGCAGAAGGAGAAGAGAGAGAGCAAAGAATTGAAAACCTATGTGAAAAAATGATGGAAAACTTCTATAACTTGCTGAAGGAAATAGACATACAAGTCCAGGAAACAGAGTCCCAAACAAGATGAACCCAAAGAGGTCCACACTAAGACATATCATAATTAAAATGCAAAAGGTTAAAGGCCAGGAGAGAATCTTAAAAGCAGCAAGAGAAAAGCAGTTAGTTACCTAAAAGGGATTGCCCATAAGACTGTCAGCTGATTTCTCAGCAGAAACTTTGCAGGCCAGAGGAAGTGGCAAGAAATATTCAAAGTTATGAAGAGCAAAAATGGCAATAAGTACATATCTATTAACAATTGAATCTAAAAAAAACAAAATAAATGAATAAGCAGAACAGAAACAGACTCACAGATACAGAGAATATTTTGACTATTGCCAGATGGGAGGAAGGTTGGGAGGAAGAGGTGAAGGGATTAAGAAGTACAAATTGGTTGTAACAGGATGGTCATGGGGATGTAAAGTACAGCATAAGGCAATATAGTCAATAATCCTATATAATGAAAGCATAGTATGCAAATTGTCCCCTCGACCAGGAGGTATTGTGCATAAAGGAAATTCAAGCAATTTTGTTTCATCGCCTTACATTTGTAGGTGCATTTTTCTAGGAAGAGGATCTAAAACAAGTATTCAGTTCTCAAAAGAGCAACCAAAAGGAAGTCCAAGAACCACTGCCCTCTATGAAGACCACTTCTCCAAATAGGGGGCATGGTGGGAGGTGCATCAAACCCATATTAGGACAGGAGGACACAAAGAGAATGCCATGTGAAGACAGAGGCAGCGATTGGAGTGATGCATCTCCAAGCCAAGGAACGCCACGATCGCCAACTATCGCGGGAAAGTAGGAGAGAGCCATGGAACAGATTCTTCCTCAGAGTCCTCGGAGGGAACCCACCCTGCCAACTCCTTGATTTCGGACTTCTAGCCTCCAGAACTGCGAGAGATTAAATTTTTGTTGTTTTAAGCCACACAGTTTGTGATACATTGTTATGGCAACATGAGGAAATGAATACACTCCCCTAAATGGAACTTTATTTTTTTAAAATATATTTTTATTGATTTCAGAGAGGTAGGGAGAGGAAGAGAGAGATAGAAACATCAGTGATGAGAGGGAATCATTGATTGTCTCCCTCCTGCACATTGGACTGAGCCCTGCAACCCAAGCATGTGCCCTTGACCAGAATCGAACCTGGGACCCTTCGGTCCTCTGGGGATTAAGAATTGTGTAAAAAACCTATGGATGAGGACAGTGTGGGGGGGAGGGTGGTAAGGGCAGAGGGTGGGGTGGGAGCCGAGTGGAGAGAAGCTATGGGGGGGAAAAAGAGGAACAACTGTAATAATCTGAACAATAAAGATTTAATTAAAAAAAAAAAGAATTGTGTAAAAAATGCCCTAACCGGTTTGGCTCAGTGGATAGAGCATTGGCCTGTGGACCGAAGGTTCCCAGGTTCGGTTCCAGTCAAGGGCATGTACCTTGGTTGTGGGCACACCCCCAGTAGGAGGTGTGTAGGAGGCAGCTGATTGATATTTCTCTCTCATCGATGTTTCTAACTCTTTGTCCCTCTCCCTTCCTCTTTGTAAAAAACCAACAAAATATATTTTTAAAAAAGAATGTGTAAGATACCAAAGGTGATGGGGGAGACAGATTCCTTAAAAATAAAAAGAAAGAAGAGAGTAATTACCATATAAAGTATGATGAGTGCTATTAGCGAGATAATTTCAAGGGCCTATGAGAGCTCGATAGGGTGGTACATCACCCAA
>NW_005871294.1:1351555-1353838 GCF_000147115.1 Myotis lucifugus | reverse complement strand
AAATTCTACAAACGCCCCTCTTCTCTTTTTTCTCGGAGAATAATTCTGTCCTCGAGACTCTCGTGCTCTCCAAAAAATGGAAAATACTGTGTTGTGCATGATGCAACGAGGTGTCCGTGGTGTTTTTTCCCACAGGGGGCACATGCCAGTGTTGGGGGCTTTTCTCCCCATGGGGGGGGGCACAGCAGTGGTTCTCTCTTATCAATGATCTCTCTCTCTCTCTCTCTCTCTCTCTCTCTCTCTCTCTCCTCCCTTTCCTCTCTGAAATATAAAACATCTTTTTTTAAAATTCAGAATCTGAGGACTCACTCCATATTTACTGAATCAGAATCTACCCTGTAGCCTGATCTTCAGGCCATTCATATGAGCATTAAAGTTTGAGAAGCTCTGGTATACAACAACATTGCTGGAAGGGCTGGCAGAATAGACTTAAAATGGAGCTTCCAGAGGTCACTGTAAGCCCTCAGAATCATCATGCCGCTGCCATCAAGATCCGGAAAGAAGCCACCACCACGATTGCTACAAGGAGCTGCTGAACCAGGACGCTGGTGACCACGAGACCAACCTGCCACGATCCACGCCAGCAAAATGGATGCCTCACTTGTTGCCTCTCACCACTTAGTTCCATGTTCAAGTCTCATGTAAGTTTATTTAATTGGCAATTCCTGAGTCACATTCAAGGGAGTCTAGAAAGTGTAGCTTCCCTATTGAAATGTACTGTTGTCGTGTGAACCAGTCTACATATCCACCATCGGTGGTGTCATGGAAACTCTAACAGGTCCTGCTAACTGTTCCCTAATATCTATGCTCCCCTTCATCTGTGGTATAGAAGTTTTAGCTGGGCATAAGACTGCCCAGAATAAAGATGTTTCCCAGCCTCTCTATAGCTAGATATAACCATGTGACTAAGTTTGGGCCAATAATATAAAAATGGAAATGTCCCATAACAGCTCCTAGGAATCTTTGAATGTAGATCGCAGAAGCATGTCCTTTATATCTTTTGTTGTCCCTCCCTACAACATGCTGCTTGGCACCATCTTGGACTATGAGGTTGAGGGCTACACCCAGGCGTTGGCAGGCAGAGCTAGAAAGAGCCTGAGTCCTTGAGCACTTCATAAATCAGCCACCATCCCTGCTCTGATGACTTACTGCTGAATACACAAAAGACAATTCAACCATTGTTATCTTAGATCATTCTCAGCAGAACCTAATCCTAGCCAATACAGATTTCAAGGGCACTGGTTCTTCACATTTTGGCAGATCCCTTGAAGAGCTCAATGTATTCTCTGACCATTCTCCCTAGAAAAATGAACATTTATACAACATCTTATGTAACAATTTCAGAGACCCATGGTGTTTCTTCCTGAAGATAACCTAGGGATTCATGGATTCCTGCTTAAGAACCCCTGGACCTGAGATTTTTGAGGATTTTAATCAACAGGCAAATGGCTCAGAGGAAAGGTAAACACTGAGAGGTGGCCCTGGATTTGGTTCCAGATTTGATGCCCGTGGTGGGAGCAATTTCAGGGGGTGAGGTAGGGCAGAAGCTAGACTACAGAGGGCTGAGGGGATGGGAATGAAGAAAGTGGAAGCAGCAAGTACTGTCAGCAGTTTGGAGTAGCGTGGCATAGAAAGTAGAGGTGGCCAGGAAACAGTGAAGGCCTTGGGTTCCAGGGAGGGTTTCCTAGGGCCTAGGCTTTCCTCTGCTTCTAGGACCAAACCAGCCAGAGTGAGAGTGATCTGGGGTACCCAACACCTTTCCGTGTTGCAGCCCATCAGGTGGCTTTGGCCTTCACTGCCCGGAAATGGTGATGCGATCTCAGAAGGGAGGAGAGAGTGGGAGCCTGGAAATAGGAAGGGTCTCTGAGGAAATGAAGGCTAGATGATTTGGGCTCAGCCAGATTCCAGGCTGTTAGTCTTTTCTCCTTTAGACACTCCATGCTCGGTTGCCTGTGGGCACCGCCCCCTCTTTCCCCACGTCTGGGGTTGCTGGGTCTCAGGCCTGAAACCAATGCATCCAACAGCCTCAGCACACCCGTGGAGCTAACGTCCAAGCAGACCACAGCGTGTCCTCTGGAGAGGAGAGGGAACCGCACCCCGTCGTCTGGTTTGTCTTCCCACTGGGAAGCCATTTCACGCTTTTTTTTTTTTGCAGGCAGGCCTCGGACTGGTGTTCCTGAGGTGCTTCCATGAACCTCCACCTGCAGCGCTCAGCCCTGCTCTGTCTCCAGGCTTATCCCTCTCTCGGCCCCTGAGCCTTCCTTTTCATCATCCCGCTGAACA
>NW_005871294.1:1347966-1350615 GCF_000147115.1 Myotis lucifugus | reverse complement strand
GAGCTTGCTAGAAATAGAGAATGTCAGGCCCCACCCTAGACCTTGTGAGCCTGAACCTGCATTTTAATAAGACCGTCCAGGTTTTTCTCTGTGCATATTAAAGTTTGAGAAGCACTTGCACTAGCTCACTCCTTGTTCCTGTTACTTACAGCACCAAATGCCACTGGGTTTCAATAGTTCACACCACTGTGAGGGTTGACATACGTGGGGCCATCTTAAAGGGGAGCCAAGCAGCCATTCCAGAGGAACGGCCTTGCATGTCCTTGAACCTTTGAACGTTTGACCTGAGCCAGACCTTTGAGCTGGGCCAAACCAACATTGTCTTTCGAACAACTCTGCAAAGCTCACAGGAAAGCAGACATCCTGACCACAAGGACGGAAGATTATGGACTCTCTCTCTGAAGATAGAATCAGTAGCCAGCCATGTAGAGCGAAAGAGTAACTCAGCTTGTTAGCATCAATAGGAAGTTCTTTCTTCTATTCATCTAATTATTCCCTTTCCTTTTCTCATAAAAACCCATTGTTCTCACCCTATCATTGAGACACTATTTCGGTTTCTGCCTGAATCTATGCTTCCAGAATTGCAGTTCTTTGACCCCAAGTAAACGCTTGTTGCCTCTAATTTTGGCTTTTTATTTTTAGGTTAATACCACTTAACAGGAGTTTCCCTCTGGCAAATTGCATACTACATTCTAAAAACAACTTAACTGTGACACTTATGTAACAACAAGCCATAATATTAATAAAGTTAATAATAGCACAGTCTAATACATGCTGATATTTACAACATCCTATTATAACCATCTCATCTGACTCTAGAATACAGTCATATACCGCATAGTGACATTTGGGTCAACAATGTACCACATATACAGAGGGGTCCCATAAGATTATAATGGAGCTGAAAAATTCCTATTGCGGAACGATGTTGTAGCCATCGCCAAGTCATAGAGCAATGCATCACTCATATGTTTGTGGCCGATACTGCTGCCAATCATATAAAGGCATAGCACGTACAATTTATGCTGCCAGCACATAATAATGATAATAAATGACTATGCTACTGATTTATATATTTACTCTATGTACTATACTTTTAATCTCCATTAAAAAGGGTTGCTGCTGTTGTACTGGCCAGTGTGGCTCAGTTGGTTGAGCGTGGTTCCATGCACCAAAAGGTTGCCGGTTTGATTCCAGTGAGGGCACATGCTGACTGATGTTTCTCCCTCACATGGAACATGGATGTTTCTCTCTCTCTCTCTTTCTCTCTCTCTCTCTCTTCCTCTAAAATAATCAATTAAAAACATATTTTTAAAAATGGTTGCTGTAAAACAGTATGCTGTGTTACAGGGACAACAGCCTCATTCATCTCATATTTACTGTGTCTTTTGATTGCATCATCTTCTCCTGTGCTGGATTTCATCTCATATTGTTTTGCACAGTAACAGGCTGGATAGGCTCTTAGCTTAGGAGTACTAGGCTAGGTGTATAGTAGGCTATACCATCTAGGTTTGTATAAATGCACTTTCTGATATTCTCACAATGAGAAAATTGCCTAACAATGCATGTCTCATAACACATGTTGTCTCATTGTCTTTGGAATTTTCATGCTTATGTGAATTCCTCACACACATATATTAAAATTTTATTTCCTCCTGTTAACCTGTCTCTGTTAATTTATTAGCCCAGCTAGAAGAACTTACAAGGTGGAGAAAAGTATGATTTTTTTTAGACCCCACAACAGCTTTCTCAAAACCCCACCAATCACTTCCACTGACTTCTCAGTAGCCATCCCTTTCTGCAAAATAGGCAAGGAAATGTGGTTTTATTAGCCAGGAACATTGCTACACCCATTATAAGCATAAAGAAGGTGGGGATAATGCCTATTAGGATAAAAGCTAGCATTCTCTGCCAAAAGGGGCCTGAATGGGAAAAATTCACTATAGCCACCTTGAGAGCAGCATGAGCTTAGCTTGAGGGATATAGCTAGGGAGATAGGCAGAAAAATAAACACCCCGATCTCCCTTTCCTCCCTCACTCCGTCTCTTACCAGGGCTCTCATTTGCCAAACACAATAGGAAACCAGAGGGCAGGAGAATGGTTTGTGGGTCAGGCTCCCAGGCCCAAAAGCAGGGTAGAGAAGGAAGTGGTTAGATGGAGGGGCAAGAAAAGAGAGCAGCACACCATGACAATCAAGGGAAGCTCAAACTCTTGTTTTGTTTGGAACTTAAGCAGGAGAGTTGACACTCTCCTGGTATTTGAGCGAATAATGTAACATATCTGTATCAGTCTGTATTCCTAGTTATATATTCACAGAGGATCTAAGGCACAAGCATATGATTGCTTAGTTATATCTCCTAGTGGGGGGGACTGTCCAAGAATTTCTATATTAAAATATATAAAGATAGATAGATACTTTTTTTTAAAAAAATTGATTTTAGAGAGAGAGGAAGGAGAGAGAGACAGAGAGAGAGAGAAACATTGATTTGTTGTTCCATTTGCTTATGCATTGATTCATGTATGGGGCTGACGGGGGATCAAACCTGCAACCTTGGCGAATCAGGAGGATGCTCTAACCAACTGAGCTATACATACTTTTTAAAAAATATAAATGATTCATGAACTTATGTGTTATCCTTGTGCAGGGGC
>NW_005871294.1:1220879-1345975 GCF_000147115.1 Myotis lucifugus | reverse complement strand
GGGGGGGGGGGGCGCGGGGGGTAGGGGCTGGGGGAATGTCAAGGGGGGGAAAAAAGGAGACATATGTAATACTCTTTGTAATAATTTAAGAGATAAAAATTATTTAAAAAAATAAATAAATAAATAAATAAATAATAAACAACAACAACAAACAAACAAAAAAATGGTCGTTTATCAATTCAGTACAGTGTTTTCAAACTTTAGGGTGCATCAGAATCCCCTAAAAGGCTTGTTTAAAGGTGAATTGCTGGGCTCCATTCTAATTCTGATTCTGACTCTAATTCTTGTTGGGGGGTGGGGCAAGAATTTTCACTTCCAATAAGTTGCCAGGCTCTCTTGTTGCTGCTGGTCCAAGGATGACACTTTGAGTACCACAGGTTTAGTGCAAGAAATGATCACTCCTGGATATGATCAATGCTTATTTACTAATTCATTCAATGAATGTCTACTGTATACCAGACACAGATCAAATGTTGAGTATTCAGCATAAGAAGAGCAGTCGTAGTGTGGTAGACAGACAGACATGAGCAGAGCAAGGGCGATGGGCCAGGTACAGAAGGTCACCACAGCAGAAAGCCCCAGGTGCCTGGCAAAGCACAAAACTAGGAAAACAAGGACTCACCCTCAGGGTGACTTTTCCTCTTAGCATAGCACTGGTCATATGATGTAAGCTCCCTGACCTTTCATACAGATAGTCGTGCAGTTAGGACCCTCCCCTGACCTTTCCTCCCCTGGCATATTGCTAGTTTAGACCCTCTTAGAGGAAGAACAAGGGCCTGGAGAATAGCCTCATATCACTCCCGTGCAAGCCCTTGCATGACCACTCCCTTAAGAACTGGGCCCTCGGGAAAATGACTCACATCAAATAATTAGGAAAAAGGCCTTGGGTCTGCTGACCATGGAGACAGAGTTTTGGTCAAACTAGAGATGACATCTCGGTCTCAGTTGTATTTCAGCTCCAGGCCCAGAAAAGCAGATGGAGTGATACGTTGGCTGACATCAGGACCAGATTCAATGACTGATAAATAAACCCCTACCCATAGCACTGATCAATCAGTGGAAACCATGACCCTGAAAGGACACACCTGGGAAGCTGGTGAATGTTTTATTGAGATCCTTCCCTGAGACCTCCCCTAAAATTCCTGCCCTTAGAAAACAGATAGAATCCTCGAGAGAAAGAAAACCAGCTTAGGCTCCCCCTGGAGCATGCCCGCTCCTTCCTTCCCACTTTATCAGGTGTGTATGTTTGCTCTCTTTCTCCTAAGTCCTAAGGGTCACAGCAAGACGTGCAAACAGGGGAGTAGCAGGCAATGGCAGCTTGTCTTAGGCTAACCCATGAACCTGTCTCCAAGGGCCCCTTGTCTCTGACTTTTCAGTGAGCTCACAGCAGCCCTGCCTTTGTGGCTCACTTCTGTCCTATAACATTTCTAGAGAACCAAACAGAGCACCACCAGGCTCTCCTGTTGCTTCTTCTGTCTTCTGCTTTAATATGCATACTCCCAATATCACCAGGACTAGCATTGTGAGATCTTTCCTGCAGGAAGTCAAAAACCCACACACTACAGCCTGGCCTGAGGCTCAGTCCCTTTCTGGTGACAATAGGACCTATCCCCATGGAGCTTCCTGTCAATTGGGGTAGACAAATATTAAGCAAAAAACATACTCATCTATAATAATAAAAGCATAATATGCGAATTAGATGGATGACCTTCCGAGAGGAAGTCAGGACTGCGAGGGAAGCCCGGGTCCCACGGGGGCCAGAGGGAAGCCGGTGCCGGCAGCCAGGGGAAGGAAGGCCTACTCTTGCATGAATTTCGTGCATCAGGCCTCTAGTAAGTATATAATAATGAATTGTAATAAATGCTCTAAAGGAAAAGAAAGAATATTATGAAAAAAGAATAATAAGAAGAACCTATTTCAGATTGGGCAGTCAGGTAAGGCCTTTGGGGGAAAAGGGGAATTTATACAGGCATATTTTAAACAAACTTCTATAGGATGTACTTATTACACTGTATTATTATCTATTTTTAAAATTTTCCAGCTAACCACTAGTCTGTGTGCTCCATGAAAGCTAGAATCTTATTGATACTTATCTCTGGCCGGTGTGGTTCAGTGGTTGAGCATTGACCTATGAACTAGGAGGTCACGGTTTGATACCTGGTTAGGGCACATGCCCAATTGCAATTCAACTGCCCCCTACCCTGTGGGGGGCATGCAGGACACAGTCAATGATCCTCTTGCATCATTGATGTTTCTGTCTCTCTCTCTTTCTCCCTCTCTGAAATCAATAAAAATATATTTAAGAAATATATTTGTGCATTCAGCCTGCTTCACAGAGTGGGGCCTTGGTAGATAGTATAAGAATGGATGGAAAGATGGAAGAATCATTGCAAGAACGAACAAATGAATGAATGAAATGTCAGATGAATGTATGCATGTATACATAGACAGATGGATGGATGATAGATAGATAGATAGATAGATAGATAGATAGATAGATAGATGACTGTCTCTGGCAGCAATACGGAGACCCAGGACTTACGGTGGTACCAGTGAGACAAGAGTGGGAACTGATAGAAACTTAGCTGCTTTTTAAAATTTTATTTCCAAACCCTGTCCATTAATTAAGATGACCATCAATGACCTCTCCTACCCAAAGCTCTCTTGATTACCATTGCTAAGTTCTACTCCCCACATGAATGAATTGCTGTCACCTTCTGCACTCCCATACATGCCATACTTCCTTCAGCACGCACAGCTATCTTATGCTTGCTGCCCACTAACCACCTGTGTGCAAGCTTCACAGGACAAGCCATGCTCTCTGTGTCAGTCTTGGAAGGGAAAAGTAGTGGGGGAAGGAAGAAGAGAAAGTTTTTCTCTATCCCTGAGCCAAAGAAGGCAACAGCTCAGAGGGGGTGAGAAGATATCATGCGACTTCAAAAAGGCACTTTAAGCGACACATTTCCTGTCGTGTGTGTCTTGGGCTCCTAAAAGGAGCATAGTTTATTTAGAGGCTCAATTTGAATCAAATAAGGAGAAGAAAAACATGTAGGGTCACTCTAGGGCAGCCGTGGGCAAACTACGGCCCGTTTGAAATGAATAAAACTAAAAAAAAAAAAAAAAAGACCGTACCCTTTTATGTAATGATGTTTACTTTGAATTTATATTAGTTCACACAAACACTCCATCCATGCTTTTGTTCCGGCCCTCCGGTCCAGTTTAAGAACCCATTGTGGCCCTCGAGTCAAAAAGTTTGCCCACCCCTGCTCTAGGGTGTTTAAAAATGGAGAGTGAAAAGAAAACTACCTACAGGCTGATTTCTTCCTTTTGAAGACTGTCCACCCCAGGAGGAAAGCTCAGCCAGCTTTGCTTCAGACTTCCATACCCTTGTTTCTGTCTCACTGAAGCACTTAGCCACCCAAGCCCAGTCCTCCCATGGTAAGGGAACTTGAATTCAAACAGGAATATCCAAAGGATTTAGAGGCAGGAGAAGAGCCCCTTTCTATCCAAAAGAGGACAGAATGAAGAATCTAGGACACAAAATTCCCCAGGGATTGAAATAAAATACTTCTTAATAGTGAAGGACTTGAATAGATGACTCCCAAGAGAGGGCAAGAGATTAACCAATGTTAATGAATATCTATCCCCAATAGAAGCTGAAGAAAGTATGCATGTAGCCCTGACCGGTTTGGCTCAGTGGATAGAGCCGGCCTGCAGACTCAAGGGTCCCAGGTTCGATTCCAGTCAAGGGCATGTACCTTGGTTGCAGGCACATCCCCAGTGGGGAGTGTGCAGGAGGCAGCTGATCGATGTTTCTCTCTCATCGATGTTTCTCACTCTCTATCCCTCTCCCGTCCTCTCTGTAAGAAATCAATAAAAATATATTTTTAAAAAAAGAAAGTATGCATGTATACACGCGCACACACAGATTTTCAACTAGTACAACATTTCTGAAATCATTGCAAGTGTCTTTATTGTTTTTAATTCTTGCCCAAGGACATGCTTAGAGAGAGTAAGGGAGAGAGACAAAGAGAGAAAAATATTGATTGGTTGTCTTCCACCCTGACCAGGGTTCTTGCTGGGCGGCCTGGTTCAGTGGTTGAGTGTTGACCTATGAACCAGGAGGTCATGATTCGATTCCCAGTCAAGGCACATGCCCGGGTTGCGGGCTCAATCCCCTTGTTGCTGGCTCAATCCCCAGTGTGGGGTGTGCAGGAGGCAGCCAATCAATGATTCTCTCTCATCATTGATATTTCTATCTCACCCTCTCCCTTCCTCTCTGAAATTAATAAAAATATATATTTTTAAAAAGGGGGGAGGATTGAATTTGACAAGAATATTCCCAGTTCCGAACATCTATGCTGAGGGAATCACTTGAAATACAAAAACAACAACAGCAAAAGAACACGAATCACAAAGACCTTCATTCCTGTGTTGTATGTAACAGTGGAAGACTGGCAACAGCCTAAACGTCCAGCAACTAGAGAATGGTGATTAGTTGGACACTTACCATGTAGTCATGCCCCAGGAGGTGCTCTGTAGGGGCCGTGGGGAAGGTAATGGCAGTGGTATTGCCCAGGGTGCAGGCTGCAGATCCTTCAGGACAGCACCCTGATTGAGTCCCTTATGTCCAAAACCTGGTTCTCTGGGCCAGAATCTGTTTTTTCTTAGAGCACCAGGTAAGTCATGGTGACAGACTCACTCTCACTAATACCACCCAAGCCTGATGCAGCCATCAGAGAAAACTTATTAGAGCATGGTGGATGACATTCCTTTCCAAGCAGCAGAATATGTGTATCCACTGCCCAAGATCTGCTCTCCAGCTGGTTTTGGGATAGATGGGAAGAAAAATCAGAAAGTTGTTTGGTGAGCTGAATGTTTATAAATAAAAGCAAATGGTTTGGTTAGTAATAAACTCTTTTAGCCTCTTTTTGTCCACGAAGCTCTTTATTGTACCTTCGATTTTGAATGATAGCCTTGCTGGACAGAGTGGTCTTGGATTCAGTCCCTTGGATTTCACTACTTTGTATACTTCATGCCACTCCCTTCTGCCTGAAGTGTTTCTATTGAGAAATCAGCTGGCAGTCTAATGGGAGTTCTCTTGTAGGTAACTTTCTATCTCTCTCTTGGAGCCTTTAAAATTCTTTCTTTGTCTTTAATGTTTGCCATTTTACTTATGATGTGCATAGGTGTGTGTCTTTTGGGGTTCATCTTGATTAGGACTCTGTGTTTCTTGAACTTGAGTGACTTTCCTTCACCAGGTTAGGGAAATTTTCTGCCATTATTTCTCTAAACAGGTTCTCTATTCCTTTCTCAAATGAATACAGTGCAGCCACTATGGAAAACAGTATGGAGTTTATTTAGAAAATTAAATATGGAACTGCCATTTGACCCAGTGATCTCACTTCTAGGAATATATTCCAAGAAACCCAAAACACCAACCAGGAAGAATATATGCACCCCTATGTTCATAGCAACACAATTTACAATAGCTAAGATCTGGAAACAGCCCAAGTGCCCATCAGCAGATGAGTGGATAAAAAAGCTGTAGTACATTTACACCATGGAATACTATGCCGCTGGAAAAAAAGAAGGATCTTTTACGCTTTGAGACAGCATGGAGGGACCTGGAGAGTATTATGCTAAGCAAAATAAGCCAGCCAGAGAAAGATAAGTATCACATGATCTCACTCATATGTGGAATCTAAAGAACAAAAGAAACCAACAAACAAAATAGATTCAGAGACATAGAAGCATGGAACAGACTGTTGAACCTCAAAGGGAAGGTGGGGCTGGGTGGGGTGGGTTGAGAGAGATTAACCAGGGAACTTATATGCATACTAGATGCTCAGTGCACGAATTTGTGCACAGGTGGGGTCCCTCCACCTGGCTGGCAATTGAGCCGATCAGGACCGTATTACCCAGTCCCGATCGGGGCTGAGAGGGCCGGCTAGTCCAGTGAGGGACCACAGGAGGGCTCCAGGGCATGTCTGGCCCTCTCATCTAGTCCCAATCAGCTGGCCAGACCCCAGCAGCAACTTAACTTACCGGTCTGAGTGTCTGCACATCATAGCAACTGGTCAAGCAATCGACCTATTGGTTGGACACTTAGCATATTATGCTTTTATTATATAGGATATGCATAATCCATGGACACAGACAATGACGTGGTGAAGGCCTGGGAGGGGTAGGTGCAGGCTGGAGGGTGTCAATGGGGAAAAAAAGGGGGGGCATCTGTAATACTTTCAACAATAAAAATAAATTTTTTAAAAGAAGAAAAAAATCATAGTCTTGAGTGATACTTTTTCAAACCATTGCGAGGCTTGATGAAATGCATCTGACCCATAGGACAGACAATTTTCTCTATGACTAAAATGCATTTTTCTCTCCCCTGGAGAACGGAGCTGCTTGGTGATCAGTTTGCTTCCTTGCACCTGCTTGTCCATGCTCATTGCTTCCCTTTTTATTCATGCAGTTCCATTTTTTGGACAGGTGACCGACCAATCCAGGGGTGGCACCAGCTGGACCAACCGTCATCCCTTTTCCGGGCATATGCACTTGGTATTGTGCTACTTTTCAATCTATTGCCTCTCAGCTACAAATTGAACCTTCATTGTCTGCTCCGCAAAAATGTAAGGGACTAGCTAAAAATTTTTCCTTTGCCAGCTGACAGATGTTAAACTTTGTCAGTAGAGGACACTGGAGAGACAATGTAGGCAGGATTTTCCTTCCTAATTCTGCTGTGCTCTACTCTGTTGTAACGTGTGTAACCCAGCTTGGATATTTCCAGTATCCAGCTCCTGCGATGCAAGCAGCTTCTTTTGCATCAGGTTCTTGCAGGACGATGACTTCTTTAGCATCCAGCTCTTACAATGTCTGGTGGCCAGCATCACCCAAAGGCCAGCAGCTTCCCCTGGCATTCTCCCTACAGGTGGTTTTGTGGAGGAGTGACTCCAGTGAACACATCCCAAGCACCCTAGGGGGTGGATTTCCAGCAAATTCTGCCAGTGCAGCACCATAGGGACTTCTCTACCATCCAGTGAACCGCAGCCATGCCCTCCCCAACATGGTCTGGATCTCAGCCATGGGGGTGGGGGATGGGAGGTCTATCTTGAATGTTTTATCGCACACTAGCAGGAGCAGCTGCTCCTTATAACTGTGATTCCTATACTCTTTAGAGTTCTTTTTACTTCTTATTGGCTGGCCAAGTACCTCTGTTGAATAAACTCAAAAGGAGTGTGGAGGCTTTGGTGGCTAGAAATAAATGATAAAGATTTATTCAAGGGTCTCAGGTTTGCAGACAAGAAATACAACTAGGCGATATCCAGAGTGTTTCAAAGAAGAACAGAAAGTTAAGAGTTCTTATAGTAAAAGGTACATTCTTGAGAAGAATCAGTCCTGCATCCTTAGCCCTGGGATTAGGTCAAGATGGAAATCCTCTAGATCAGCGGTCGCCAATCCGTGGTTCACGGACCACTGGTGGTCCGTAAGGTCCAAAAGGCTGGCGACTGCTGCTCTAGATAACAGATGGTCTGGATAATGAATGGCAGGCTGTCTGGATAATGAACTTTCTTTTTTTAGTTCTTCGGGGGGTTATCAGAGGGTTATCTGGAGGTTTGTTTGTTTGTTTTATTGTCTAAAGTTTTACATATGTCTCCTTTTTTGATTGACCCCCCCACCCCCAGCCATTCCCACCCTGGAGTTTTAATGTGTATCCAGAAATTGGCACAGGACTGGGAAGTTCTGTAGTTTTAGTTCCTAGGCTAGTTACAGCAAGAATAGGGTTATTTCCTCATGCCTCAGCCTACTTGATTTTAGTAATTTAGCAGCTTGATAATAGTGACTCCCTTTTATTTCTTCACTCTATTCCTCAACTGCCAAGTAAAAAAGTAAGGCATGAAACTTATCCTTATTTTGATCTCAATTAATTTAAATACATATACATATATGCATAAAGGAAAAGAAAACTTGTGAGGAATTCACCAACAAGTACAAAGAGATCGTCTTTAGGTGGTGAGGTTAGGGGTAATATTTATTTTTTCATACACATATTTTTTCCAATTTTCTACAATGAACATGAGTTATTTTTGTAGCCAGAATTGTATTTATTGTTTTTAAGAGAACACATACATCATGTTCTGACCACGTTATCAGGAAGGAACAGACCAGATTGACCCTAGCAAAACCCAACCAAGGCATCCACCTCAGGATATGCCTTGTCCTTGTTAGTGTTGGAACCTCAACAAACAACTCTGAGTTACTCCTCCTTCAGAATAGAGTAGGAGGAGGTAAGGCAAGACCCCTTCTGAAGAGGGCGTCCTGTAGGAGTGCGGTTGCTACAGTGATTCCCATTGTCCTGAGCACCAATATGGAGATATGGGGAGTTCTTGGTCTCTCAGCCAGGGTTAGGTGAGCACCTGGAATAGGATGCTGGGAAACAGTTGAGTCAGAACCATCCCAGTCCTTGAATAAATATGGGACTCCACCACTGGTGACAGGCACCCCCTACTGGGGATGCATCACACATACACTCCCCTGGGGCCAGGGGCAAACATATAAGCTGAAAGGCAGTGTTTTTATTTCCACATTCTGTTTTGTTTTGCTGTTGTAGGGGAGGAAAAATACTTGTATCTCTACCCTTTTGAGTTCTTAGCTGAGATCCCTATAATAAAAGACAGATTAACTAGAGAAAAACAAGCCGAAGTTTCTTAACATGTATACCTCATGTATACATGGGAGATACCCAGGGGAAAATGAGTAACTCCCAGAGGTGGCTTAGAATTCAGGATTAAATACCATTGTAATAAGGAAAGAGGAGGGCGGTGTAGGCCTCTTAGGGGAGAGGATATTATTTTTAGGAAAGACAGAAGAAGAGATTGGCAGTATGATGGTTTGTGACAAAGTTTATTTTCCGTGTGTGATGTTGACTTCTACTCTTCTCTCCTGTGGTAAGAGTTCATCTTCCCTGGTTGACGATACCCCTGGGGAGAGGATCATTGACAAATGAGTTCCTTTTGGAGGATCTGTCTATAGATAAAGAAGGACAGTTCAGGGAAAGCCTCTCCAAGTATCTGCTGTTTTTCAAGTGCCTTTTGCTTGAAATAGTCAATACAGTATAGTCCCCCCTTATCTGTGGAGATATGTTCCAAGACCCCCAGTGGATGCCTGAAACCATGGATAGTACCAAACCCGACATGTACTATGTACTTTCCTATACATACAGACTGTGATAAAGTTTAATTTATAAATCAGGCACATAACAACAATAACTAATAATAAAGCAGAACAATTATAACAATACTAGTATACTGTAATAAAAGTTATGTAAATATGTTATTTCCTCATGCCTCAGCCTACTTGATTTTAGTAATTTAGCAGCTTGATAATAGTGACTCCCTTTTATTTCTTATTGTACCAAAATATCTTATTGTACTGCACTCACATTTGCACTTAAAGGAAGCACTTTTTTAGTATATATAACTAGAGGCCTGATGCATGAAATTCGTGCAAGGGGCTCAGCCCTTGCAGCCCCGGCTTTGTCTGGAAGGTCGTCTGGAAGGACGTCTGGTCTAATTAGCATATTACGCTTTTATTATTATAGACTTTTTATTGTTGACAGTATTACCGATGTCTCCCATTCCCCTACCCTTTTACTCCCCTCCGCTCATCCCCTACCCACCCCCCAGGTCTGCACCAAAAGGAAGCACTTTATGGCTTCCCTTTGGCATATGTGAACTGCCAGCATTGCTGCTCTTGTGCTTTAGGGCCATTATTAAGTAAAATAAGGATTATTGAACACAAACACCAGGATACCTTGACAGTTGGCCTGATAACTGAGGTGGCTACCAAGTGACTAACGGACAGGGAGCATATACAGTGTGGATTCCCTGGACAAAGGGGTGAGTCACATCCTGGCAGGGCAGAGTGGGACAGGGTGAGATTTCATCATGCTATTCCGAATGGCACACAATTTAAAATTTCTGGAATTCTCCATTTAATATTTTCAGACAACGGTTGACTGTAACTGAAACTGTGGAAGGCAAAACCACAGAAAAGGGGGGACCAAAGCAGTATATTTTGGAGTGGCATGTTCTGCTGCCGTTCATCGTGGTTGCTGATGTTGTGGTTTCCTTACCCTCAGTTCCTCCCAACCTGGGTTAGTCACCTTCCACACATGACAAGCCAAGAGTGTGGAAAGAGTCTTTCCCTGGGTCCTCACCAAGGCCCCTGCCCCATGCCCAGCCTGTCTGCAATCTCGCTGTAACAAACCTCACCCCACAGTGCCCAAACTGTGTTAGTTGGGATACCACTTCTGGGTGTTAATAGATATTTGTTAAATGATGGGGGAGGGGTCGGAAGATTCTGTAGTCACTTAATCTAGGAAATGCTAGATTTTTTGGTGGTGGTGTTGTTAATCCTGACCTGAGGAGATTTTTCCCATTGATTTTTAGAGAGCGTGGAAGGGATGGAGGGGGAGAGAGAGAGAGAGAGAGAGAGAGAGAGAGAGAGAGAGAGAGACTGATGTGAGAGAGACATACACTGATTGGTTGCCTCCTGCACGAGCCCCAACTGGGCCTGACTGGGCTGGTGATTAAACCTGCAACCCAGGTGCATGCCCTTGACCAGGAATGGAACCTGAGGTCCTTTGGTCCACTGGCCAACGCTCTAACCATTGAGAACCTGGCCAGGGCAGGAAATGCTAGTTTTAAAATGCTGAGTAAACATAATGGGTATGCCTGGGAAGGAGGGAACGAACAGGGTTCAGAGGGGAAAGGGATATTCTGCTCTGAACTAGACAAGTGGGATATGTCATATCTGCTCTGAAGAGCATCTCAAAGGCTTTAATCAATTAATGGTCATTGCCAGTGTCCAAGGGAGGAATCTGGTAGGCAGTGTTGCCCTCACGGATTTGACTACAGAGAACTTTCCTGAGAAGCACCTTATAGTGTTAATGTGCTGAGGACTATAAGGACAGTCATCACCCTGAGTGTTTATCCAAGGATTGTAAGTAAAAGATGAAATCACAAAGGAGACCTAGAGGGAAAATAGCTACCTGGTGAGAAGAGGAAGTGAGAATTGAAAAGAAAGATCCTGTCTCTGTTCCCCTGTCAGACCAAATCATCAGCCTTTCAAGATTTTATCAGCCACTGTGGAGTTCTCCAAGCTCTCCTGGATTTCTCAAGGAGACGGGCACAAGGAGAATTCTGACTCCTTATTCCTCCTCCGCCACACTGTAGTGTCTGAGAGAGGGAGGCCAGGAAACCCACAAAGAACAGAACCTGGAGGACTGCTTGGTGCTCAGTCTACTACAAAGCTAAGGATCTCCAGGGAGAAAGGGCTTTACTCCAGCTAGAAAACAAGGGGGAAGGTGGGTGGGGTTGTTAAGAGAACCACGAAATACAGATGCAAGTCTGTACCTGAGATTAGTGTTGAAATAAACTGACCAGAGAAAAGGAAGAGTCTATGCACAATCCAGTGTGGTTTAGTTCAGTGGTCGGCAAACCGCGGCTCGCGAGCCACATGCGGTTCTTTGGCCCCTTAAGTGGCTCTTCCACAAAATACCACATGCGGGCGCGCACATACAGTGTGAAGTTGACTTAAAACTTTAAATAAAATTTATTAAGTTAATTTTAGGGAACGTTGTGGAGTGAAAGAAGATGTAGTGTCGAGGATTGAGAAAGGTATGTTGAGATGGTTTGGACATACAGAGAGGATGAACGAAAGGAGATGGACGAAACAAGTATACAAGACGAGTGTGGATGGGAGCGTTGGAAGGGGTTGACCTCCGCGAACGTACCTCAATCAGATTGAGGACGTTGTTAGCAAAGGCCAGCTTAGGAGTACCCTAATTAAGTTAATAACAATGTACCTACCTATATAGTTTAAGTTTAAAAAATTTGGCTCTCAAAAGAAATTTCAATCGTTGTACTGTTGATATTTGGCTCTGTTGACTAATGAGTTTGCCGACCACTGCTTTAGTTGGTTGAGCATAGTTCCATGCACTGAGAGGTCACCAGTTCAATTTCTGGTCAGGGTACATGTCCCGGTTTGTGGCTGGATCCCCAGTAGGGGGCGTGCAGGAAGAGGTCAATCCATGTTTCTCTCCCTCTCCCTTCCTCTCTCTGAAATCAATAAAAACATTTTTTAAATTTAAATTTTATTTTTTAAATTTATTTTCCCTTTATTGATTAAGATATTACAAATGTGTCCTTATCCCCCCAATGTCCTCTCATCCCCCCCAATCCTGCCCTCACCCCCTGTTGTCCACATCCATCGCTTATGCTTATATGCATGCATACAAGTCCTTTAGTTGATCTCTCCCTCTCACCCCGACCCTCCCCTACCTTCCCTCTGAGTTTTGAGCAGCTGATCGATGCTTCTCTGTCTCTACATCTGTTTTTGTTCATTGGTTTATGTTGTTCATTGAAATCAATAAAAACATTTTTAAAAAATTCTTTTAAAAAAGAAAAAAATTAGCCCTAATCGGTTTGGCTCAGTGGATAGAGCGTCAGCCTGCGGACTAAAGGGTCCCAGGTTCAATTCCGGTCAAGGGCATGTACCTTGGTTGCGATGTTTCTAACTCTCTATCCCTCTCCCTTCCTCTCTGTAAAAAATCAATAAAATATATTTTTAAAAATCATCATTCTCCCCTTTAAAAAAAATCATATATATATATATATATATATATATATATATATATATATATATATATTTTTTTTTTTTTTTAAAGGAAGGGAGAGTCTAGAAAAAGGCCCAAAGTGAATCTGACTTCATTTACCTTACTTAAACCAGTGGTCTTAAATGGAGGCAATTTTGTCCCCCTCATTGGACATTTGACCATAACTGGAGACATTTTTGGTTGCCACGCCTGGGAAGGAAGAATGCCCCCTGCATCTAGTGTGTAATAGCCTGGGATACTATTTAACAACCAATAATGCACAGGACAGCCTCCTACAACAAAGAATGATCAGACCCAAAATGTCAGTAGTGCCATTGTTGAGAAAGTTTGCATTGAAAGTTGTCCTAGCCCTGACCGGTTTGGCTCAGTGGATAGAGCATCGGCCTGCGGATTGAAAGGTCCCAGGTTCAATTCCAGTCAAGGGCATGTACCTTGGTTGTGGGCACATCCCCAGTGGGGGGCATGCAGGAGGCAGCTGATGAATGTTTCTAACTCTCTATCCCTTTCCCTTCTTCTCTGTAAAAAAAATCAATAAAATAAAAAATTAAATAAATAAAAAAATATATATTTTAAAAGTTGTCCTGAAACATCACCTTTAATTTAAAATTTAGGATTTTGCTTAAATTTAGCAGTCTGATCACAAAGAATTGGGAGAAATTTATTCAGTAGAATAAAATCCATGATTATCAATTTGGAGGTCCAAATCTTTGTCAGCAATACTATTTTGTAAATTTAAGCCACATCATAAATAACACTACCTTTTGCAAGGAGACCTAGAAGATAAAAAGACTCACAGCAAATAGTTCCTTTAATTTAAGTTTCAGATATTTGCTTTGATTCAGCTGTTTTATCACAAGAAATTTATTAAGTAAAAGGGTTTTTTTTTTAAGTTCAAATAAATAAATATGAGTAGAGGTAGAAAGGATCCCACTCCTGGCCATATAATTAGAGAAATTTTGGCACAGGTCCATAAAGAGGTTATTTTATCTATGGTTATTTGTGATGGTTGGAGAGCTGGACCCAACGAGGAACTCGTCACTGGAATATTCTATCACAGTAATGAGCAATGAACTAGATATCCACATAGCAATGTAAATAGATCTTTAAAAGACAAAGCTGGATGGGTGGGGGAGAGTAAGGAACGGAAAGAGATCGCCAGCATAATACAATTGATTGAAATTAAAAATACATGCCCACAAAACAATGCGTCAAGCTTTCAAGAGCACTCAGGAATCTTAGTCACGGCACAACTACAGTCTCTTGGGCATTAGGCACCACTGCCACCTGGTGGTAGCAACTTAAAGTTGAAGTGTTACTCAGTTTTTTAAATATCTACATACTAGGAAACGCACAGCCCTTAAATATTTAATTTGATGACTTTTGACAATTATATGCATCAGGGTAATTATCACTCTGAATAATATATAGAACATTTCCATCACCTCCTGCCCTTTCCAGGAAAACCTCCCCAAATGATAACCTAGAAGTAACCACTGATTTGTTTATGTCACTAAAAATAAGCTTTGCCTCTTGTAGAACTTACCAGCTGTGTGATCTTGGGTAAATCCTAAATCTGTCTGAGGGCTGGTTCTCTCTTTTGTAAAAGGGGATAGCAACAACACTGAGCATAGCAAATATTTAGCAAGTGCCTTTGAGCCTGAGAACCGAACCCTCCCTCACTTGCCTGGACCCACGCCCATGGGCTGCTGACAGCTCCTGGCTGGGAGTGAGCACGCTACCCCCAGAAGGTGTGCACACTGCCAGGGGCACACTGGCCACAGAGAGGAGGAAAGACTTTCCAGGACTCTGAGGACCAGCACAGAAGACTTTAGCCTTTGGGGCTCTCAGGTCCTACCTTTTGCCAGGCCAAACAGTCACTAACTGCTTTATCCTGCTGCTTGGGCAACAAGGTACATGTACCCCAGCCTGGCCAATCATAAAAGGCCAATCCTCTGGTCACATTGATGGGTCCAAGACACGAGCACATGACTTGTCCTCTTCAATCAGAGTCTCCCCTTGGGTTGTTTTTTACACTGAAGGAGGCTGTGGAGAAGCTCCCTCAAATGTTTAAGTCCACAAAGTTAGGATGATGTAAGCTTGTGGCAATCGGACTGAGTGTAGTAAGCCTGTAGCTGGAGACTGTGTGAATACATCCGGGACTGAATGCAACCTCAGGAGAGTGTGATGGGAGCCTCCCAGGAGACACGTGGGAGTGGGAGATTGGGAACAAGGCTCTGGGGCTCCCAGCACACTCCAGGATCCTGTGAGCGTGTTGCATGGCCTGTGGAGGTTGCCACTAAGGAGCTGGATTCCTTCCCTGCCACCACTCCAATGAACTGAACATTACCGTGCCAATTATGTATGATGGCCAGGAACTGCATCCCCTGGAGACGAGCACATTCCACACAACCACACGTGGTAGCCCTGATCACAGGCGAGGACCTGAAGCTCAGAGGTGAAATGACTTGATCAAGAACCCACAGGCAGCCCTAGCCTGTTTGGCTCAGTGGATAGAGCATCAGCCTGTGGACTGAAGGGTCCCGGGTTCGATTCTGGTCAAGGGCATATGCCCGGGTTGCGGGCTCCATCCTAGGGGGGTGCGGGGGGGGGCATGCAGGAGGCAGCCAATCAATGATTCTCATCATTGATGTTTCCATCTCTCCCTCTCCCTTCCTCTCTGAAATCAATAAAAATATACTTTTTAAAAAAGATCCCACAGGCAAAGTCTCCAGACTCCATAGCCCAGACTCTGATGACCCCATTGCCTCCTCACTGACCCCTAAGGCACAGGCCAGAGCATTTCAACTAACCCACATGAGCCTGGGAACTGTTATTCTGTGTAGCACTCCTGTGTATCCACGCAACTTCGTGGGTCCCTAATTGGTCCAGCTTAGGAAGCCCTGGGCTCCTGTGAGTAAGTTCATCCTATAGGTGAGGGATTCCCATATGGGGAAGATTTTGTGATATCTATGGCTATGTATGACCAGCAACATTTCCCTTTCTTCTGGTAACAGGATCCCAAGTGTGCTATGGAGACCTACCCTCCCCATGGAATACAATCTTTATGGGACTGTCCATAAAAATGTATTACCTTCCCTGCACTTGCTAAATATTTGCTATGCTCAGAAAGTAGACACATGACTCTTGCTATGCTTCGGGGGCCCAATTCTTGGGCCTAGTTCTTTGGATTTTCATCTACTTTTTGTACAACTCTGGTAGCAGGTACTGTTAGTGTCCGCCCCCTGCCCCCCAATATCTCCTTGGCACTCGCCACTCCTATGCATACTTGCTTTTCTATCCACAACCCCTGCAGTCCTTTGGCTGAGGGCTTTCTCTGGATGCCCAGGGATAGCAGAGAAGCAGGCCAGTAGTGCAGGGAGTGAAGGACCTCCCTCCAGCAGCTCTACCAGTGACTGATGGGAGTTGGTGGATACATACCCCAGCTCCCTCACCCCTCAGTGGGATAACTGAGATGTGTTCCAGTTTTCTGGCCATCCCTGGGGGCACTGAGGCCCCATTTCCCACAATGGTAACTTCAGTAATGCATACTATTGGTTTCCTTCCCTTCCCTGACTTGCTTATCCTCATTCCCCTACCACAGCTTACTGGAACCACCTCCCAGAAAATTACTTGGAATCTAATATCGCTCCTGAGTGAGTCCAACCTAAGACAACCACATGCTCTTCTGGAAAATTCCTATTCTGCTTAAATTGGCAAGACTGTGTTTCTGTTGCTTGCAACCCATGAATTAAAAGTCTGGGGTGGTATCACATTACGCCTGGCCATAATAACCTCTGGTCGTCTTTCTAAAGACCCTCAGAGCTCTGGAAGGGGAGAAACAGTGTTTCATGAGCCTTTGTTGTAAGTTTTTTCATATGTAAGCTCAGAGGACTTGAGCTCTGAGCTATGCCTATGAATGGAATTGCTTGGATGACACACGGCCCAGAATACCAGGTCTCTTGTAATCTCAGGTCACTTCTAGGGTGAGGAATGGACTAAAATTCCTTCCTCGTTGATAATGATCATGCCAGAAGTCCATGCACCGAGAGAAGTTAGGTACTAAAGCTGATGTCTGTGAGCCCTGCAGATGAGCTTGGGATGGCTTTTGGAGTGAAGCACTACATCTAGGTGTTGGAAGAGATGCTGGATTCTTGGGCCAAAAACTAGAAAAATGTGATTCTTGGAATAGAGTGCCACCTCTATTCCCATATGGACACAGCACAGAGTGATCGTAACTGGACCTACTGGGCCAACTGGAGACCAGCCTGGTCCTCAGAGCTCTCTGAAGCCCTCGAGTCCAGTTGAGAATCTGGAGTTGGGCTCCTTGCTGTCTTGAAGTATTCAGTCCTGGATGTATCCATATAGTCAATACACGGGTGCCAGGTCCTTTGCAGAGCGTTGGGGATATGAGGTGAATCAGATGTCCTCTCAGTCTCTCTCTCTAAGAAAGTGAAGATGTTCATGTAAGCAAGAAAAAGCCACAGAGCATTACAGGTGCAGCTAGGATAGATGTCTGTACAGATGAGGGGCCCAAAATGGTGAGAGCTGAGGTCCTGTGAAAAGAACGAAAAGGAAGTGACAGAGGGGCATGCCAGGCAGAGGGTGCAGCATGAGCAAAGGCTTGGAGGCATAGAAGCCTGGTGGGTGGTTCTATCTAATGGAGTGAAGGGTTAAGTGGCAAGAGATAAAGTTCAAGAGGCCAGCAAAGGATGTGTCATGGAGGATGTGTATTGTATGCCAAGGAGTTTGCTTTTCATCCTTGAGTCAATAGTGATTGAATACTTTTAATTGAATTGACTAATAATAATTGAATAATATTAAGCAGGGGGATCATGTGGGTTTTTTTTTTTTTTGCATTTCAGAAAGATTGCTCTGGAAGTGGAATCGAGGATGAATTTTAGGCAGGGAGACAATATAAGTAAGGAAGGTGAGAGATCATGGAGGCCAAACTAGAGCAACGACTGAGGAAATGTAAAGGAGGTGATGGATATGAGAGGAGAGGAGGTGAAATCAGTAAGACCTGACTCCCTGAATGTAGAAGTAAGTGTGGGCACCTGGATGATGGTAGCACTGTGCACCCAGATGGGGGGACTGGGAGGTAGGGAATCTTTGGGTGGGTAAGTTGATGGTAAGTTGACTTTTGGCTATATTGAGTGAATGTCCATGAATATCTCTATCACTATTTCTATCACTGCTCTAACCATTTTATAAATACCGGTTCAAGTGTCCACGTGTCCATTCCTCTTCCCCACCACTGTAAACTGCAGAATGTTTCTCACTCATCTCTGCGGCCCCTGGACCTGGCACCATGACTAGTACCCAACAGTAGGTACTTAATAAGTGTCCATTGAATGGCAGGGTGGGTATCCCCATGGAGGAATGACTTCAGTTGTTCCCTTCGTTGAGTCCTTCTTGAAGTCAGATCCCAAACGAGGAGATGATATCTCCCTTTGAAGGAGTAGAGGGGTGCCCTTTCCTCCCACTGACATCGTGGGGCCCTGCAGCCTTAGACCAGGCAGAATGGTAAGTGGCCAGAACTGGGACCTGGTTGAGGAGTCCAGGACAGGACAGGCTGTGGAACTGGCTGTGCCTAGACCAGGCCTCCCTGGAGTGGGTGCCCACACCTGAGCTGCTCATAGCAGGTGGACGGGCAGGTGGGGGCACTTGAGGCTGGAGGAAGGGTGGAACAGGATGTAGGCCGAGGGGCCAGGGATAGTCCAGGGGCAAGCTGGCCGCGCTGTCTGTGCCATCTGGCAGACTCAGGCCTGCTTGAGCTCAACTCACCCACCTTATAAAACACAACAAGGCCAGTGTTCCTTCCACTTATCAGCAAGACTTGTGACTCAGACCTAATGGATCCTGCATTGTCGTCATCAAGGAGGGGCTGTATTCTTTGAGGAGCTGGGCACCAGTCCAGGTCTTAGCAGGCAGCATGAAGGCTACTGGTAGGCCAGGGAGTGTTGGCTCAGCCAGCTCACATGTCCCAGCCTTCACTCTGACGAGGGGCAGGAGATGGAGGAATCACCTGCTCCCCTGCTCAAGCCCAGTTTCAGAGCACCTCTGCCTTTACTGTATTGATCCTAGCACTTGGGTAGCTGCCCAGGACTTTTAAGGCTTGGCCTCTGCCTACTTCCAGGATCTTCCAAGCAAGACGCTTCCTGGCATCACAACAGCCACACACATCTCACCTCACAGGCCCTCACAGCGGCCCCGGGACTCAGGCTGGTGTTGGTACATAACAGTGTGCTCACTTCTCAGATAGGAGCATATGTGCAGGCCCAGAGGTGAAGGGATGCACCCAAGTTCACCCAAGTTGGTGGCTGGGCTGGGATCCGAGGAAGAGCTGGCCTTCATCTCCTGCTACTCAATTCCTTGTTTACTCTACTCTAACCACAATGGGCGCCTTGATATTTGCCTCTGGAGCATGCCAAGCTTGTTCCCATCCCAGGACCTTTGCGCTTGCAGCTCCTCCGCTTAGCAGGCTCTTCCCACAGGTTTCTGCAGGACTTGCTCCTTCTGCTCGTGTGTCACTATCTAAAAGAGCAGCCTCCTTCCCTTTGTCACTTTCTCCCCTTATACCACGTAATTTCTCTTCTACATAACATACCAGGGAAGCCAGCCTCTTGTGTGTTCAAAGCCATCCAACACTGAAACTGGTAGGTAGTGAGCTCCTCATCACTAGAGGATGAATGACTTGCTGGTGGGCTGCTATAAGGCCTGAGTAAAAGATGGGAGACAGATAGATGACCTTTAAGTTCCCCTCCCTTTATGAGATGATGTTCTTGCTCTGGGACAGGAAATTATCATTAAATATTTGCTCTGCTAAACAGTAAAAGGATAGCTGCCACCTGCCTCAGAGGCACCTGAGGGTCATGAAGCTTCCTTAGGAGGGGCAGGAGGATCCTGAAACTGAGTCACGGATCTCAGGCTGGGCTGGGCTGCAGATCTGGGGCTTCTATTGGCCTGTGGGGGTGACTGTCTGGCTGCCTGGGACCCCCAAAGGGTTTCTTCTTTTTATATTTTAGAGAGAGAAACATCAGTGTAAGAGAGACACATTGATCGGTTGCCTCCTGCATGTGCCCTGACTGGGGCTGGGGATTGAACCTGCAACCCAGGTATGTGCCCTTGACCCAGAATCAAACCTGAGACCCTTTGGTATGCGGGCTGACACTCTAAGCACTGAGTCACAGTGGCCAGGGCCGACAGGGTTCTTCTTGGACAAGAATCCTCCCCATTGGCTAATTTAACTATTCTCACAATTTATCTGTAAGCTTGAAATCTTCCTAAATAAAAGTTTTTTTAAGTGCTGAAATTTTGATTCAAATATTTTTGAGTGAGGTCCAGCTTCTGTAGTTTTAAATTCTCCCATTGGAAATCTAATCTGCAGATGGAGCTGAAAATTACTGATCCAAATATGTAAATAAAATTTTGTGGGCTTAAAATTTGTTTTATTTTTTATTTTTTTTTCCCGTTTTATTTTTTTTTATTTTTTTTATTTTTATTTTATTTTATTGCTTAAAGCATTACAAAGGGTATTACATATATGTCCTTTTTTCCCCCCCGCCCTTGACAATACCCCGGCTTCCCCTACCCCCCTGTTTTAATATGTTTTATTGATTTTTAGAGAAAAAGGGAGAGGGATAGAGAGATAGAAACATGGATGAGAGAAAAACATCAATCAATCAGCTGCCTCCTGAATGTGCCCCACTGGGGATTGAGCCCACAACCTGGACATGTGCCCTCTGCCCTGACTGTGATTTGAATTGTGATCTCTTGGTTCCTGGGCTGACACTCAACCACTGAGCCACACCTGCCGGGCATTTGTTGTTGTTGTTGTTAAGCCTCACCTGAGGATGTTTTTTTTCCACTGCTTTTTAGAGAGTAGAAGGGAGGGAGGGAGGGAGGGAGGGAGGGAGAGAGAGAGAGAGAGAGAGAGAGAGAAACATTGATGTGAGAGAGACACATTAACTGGTTGCCTCTCTGCCGCTCAACCAGGGGCGGAGAACAAACCTGAAACCCAGGTACATGCCCTTGACCAGGAATTGAATCTGCGCCCCTTTGGGATGCAGGCTGACACTCTAACCAAACCAGCCAGGGCTTGTTATTCTTTTAATAAATCAGAAATTCTTTGAAAGCAGATAACCAAATATCTCATTCATAAATATTGCGTAAATATGGGGTAGTTTTAGATACAGATCTTGTCTGCATTAAACCCTTATAGTGTTTTATTTTGTCCTTTCCCCGTCAGTTGTACCTTCATATGATGCAAAAAGAAGGAAGGAAGGAAGGAAGAAAGGAAGAAAGGAAGAAAGGAAGAAAGGAAGAAAGGAAGAAAGAAAGAAAGAAAGAAAGAAAGAAAGAAAGAAAGAAAGAAAGAAAGAGAGAAAGAAAGAAAGAAAAGGTAAACTTCTGTTTACCTTTATACCTCATTTCATACCCTGCAAAATATTTTCCCATCTACTATCAACTCTCTCATCTTCACAGCAGCCCTATGAGGTAGACAGAGCCAGAATTATCACCCCCATTTTGTGCACAGGTAAACTGAGGCTCAGTTTTAAAAAGTAGCTTTTCTGAGTTCACAAAACTGGTTGGTAGAGGCATTCCAGCCCCTTTTCTCTGCCTCCTGCCACCTTCTAATTGCTTTTTCCTCTTCCTTTCTGAACTGCCTTCTCTCTCTCCTCTTTCTTTCTGAAATGCCCTCTCTCTCTCTCTCTCTCTCTCTCTCTCTCTCTCTCTCTCTCTCTCTCCTAACTTGCTTTCTGTTTTTCTCTTTCTAATTCCAATTTCCCTTTCCCTCTTGCTCCAGCCCTCAGACTGGCATCAACTTTGTGAGTTGTTCAAACTTTTCCTCAATTTGAAAATCTGCCAGCCCAATAACCACAGTCCCACCCCACCTCAGCTCAGCATCTCTGCGTAGAGAAAGCCCTTTCCGGATGCCAAGGTGCAGAGATTACGCAGGATGCCACTCCTGGCCTCTCCATCTGGCCCCAGATAAGATAAGGGGAGGGCTCAGCACTATAAACAGGCCCCCATCCTTCCCCCGGCCCAGGCTTCACTAGCTGAGCCGACACCAACCCAGGATCAGCATGGCCATCCGTCTGTGGGTGGTCGCCCTCGCCTTGGCTGCCCTCCTCATTGTGGACAGAGGTGAGTGGGCAGAGCTTGGATTCTCTATGGCTTGGCATTGGTAGGTGAGCTTGGGGTGGGGGCAGAGGCTGGGCCTGGAGCACTTCTATGAGGCTTCAATTTTCTGCATACAACTTAAAATTTTTTGTTAAATATATTTTATTGATTTTTTACAGAGAGGAAGAGAGAGAGATAGAGAGTTAGAAACATCGATGAGAGAGAAACATCGATCAGCTGCCTCCTGCACATCTCCTACTGGGGATGTGCCCGCAACCCAGGTACATGCCCTTGACCGGAATCGAACCTGGGACCTTTCAGTCCACAGACTGACGCTCTATCCACTGAGCCAAACCGGTTTCGGCTTAAAATTTTTTTTAAAACAATATCTATTTTATTGATTTCAGAGAGGAATAGAGAGGGAGGGAGAGATAGAAACATCAATGATGGCAGAGAATCATTGATCGACCGCCTCCTGCACGACCCACACTGGTGATCCAGCCCGCAACCCAGGCATGTGCCCTGACTGGGAGTCGAACCATGACCTTGTGGTTCATAGGTCAATGCTCAACCACTGAGCAACATTGGCCAGGCTGCATATAACTTTCTCTGCACCCCTCCCACCATCGTGGGGAAAGCCCTAGGCTAGGAGAAAGGAAATCTGGGTTCAGTTTCTGATTCTGGTCTAGAATTGCAAAAATCCTTTCCCCTCTTGGGCCTACATTTCTCCAGCTGTAAAGTAGGAGGTTGTCCTAGTTCAAAGCTGCACTGAGCAACTACTGGGCTAGAGATCAGGGAGGCAGAAAGGAGCAGGCCTATCTCGTCTGCTGGTTGCAAGCTGGTGGGTCTGGAAGCAAGGCTGGCCTGGGTCCTCTTAGCTTCCATCCATGCTGACAGGCTATCGCTGTGGGACTGAGAGCAGCCATATGAGCACATGGAAGCCCTCTTCCTGGGAGCATTTGCCCTGGATTGGACACGTGCAGCTGAAATGGGGCCTCCTCAGAGCCTGGGGCACCTCTGCAGTCTCATACCTGTTGTGTTATAAGGCTTTGTTCTCATTGTTCTTGACCCTTCAGACATATCAGTGAGCTTAAATCCAATGGGGTGATGGTGGGAGGGAATGAACAGTAGACAGGATAGGTGCAATGTATGTTAAACAGTATGTTAGAAGGTGATAAAATATGAGGCAGAGAGGGGGGTTTGGGATGGGGTTGTAAGGATAAATCAGGGGAACTTTTCCTCAGAGGCTGATGTTTGACCAAAGCTTGAAGGGGGTGAGGGAGTGAGCCATGTGAATATCTGAAAGAAGAAGGTTCCAGGCAGAGGGAACAGGCAGTGCAAAGGCCCTGAGGTAGGAGTCTTTGAGATACTGCAAGGAGGCCAGTGCAGTTGGAGGGGCGTGAGAGGCAGGGGAGATATTAGAGGCAACCAGGAACTATAGTGCGTGAGGCCTTGAAGGCCAATGTGAACTTGGCTCCTCCTCTGAGTGAAATGGGGGGTACTGAAGAGTTTTCAGCAGGTATGTTGTAAAAGGATCACTCTGGTTGCTGTTGAGAAGACTAAAGGGGGAAGCAAGGAGACAAAGCCATGGTGTTACAGGGCGAGGCCCGGCAGGACATCAAGGCCATCGACCTCATGGCCAGTCCCACAGACATTTCCCCAGCTGGGGACTCAGAGAATGGGTCTGGGGCTTCTGTCCCAGCACAGCCTGCTCACTCACAGCCTGGCTTCCTTTCCCCAAGTACTTCTCCTGGTGGGAACACTGAGGAGGCCTGCCCTGAAGGGAGTCCTTGTGCCCATTTCAGATTCCTGCCTTGGCTGAGTGAGAAGGGGATATCTTGGGCCCAAGTCCAGGGCAGCCTGGAGTAAATACAACTTCTTCTCACATCCTCCAGGGAGAAACTCTGACACCACAGGGTTTTGAACTCTTCCCCACAGTGCACTTTAGGGGTCAATTCCTGAACACACTCGCTGTGCAGGGGCATTGACACTCAGAGGCAGAGGAAAGGGGAGCCCTAGGGAACTCAGGCCCATAGGAAGACAGGAGTGACGCAGTGGGACAGCACATGGTGGCATGAAAGCTGCTGCTATGGTCTGAATGATGGTGGCCCCCCAAATTCATATGCTGAAATCCCAATCCCCAAGGTGACCAGAAAGTAGGTCATGAGGTCGGAACCCTGATGAATGGGATTAGTCCCCTTATAAAAGAGACCCCTGAGAGCTGCCTAGACCATTTCACCATTAAGGACATAGCAAAAAGGCACAGGCTATGAACCAGGAAGAGGGCCTTACCAGACACCAAATCTGCTGACACCATGACTTTGAACTTCCCACATTCAGAACTGGGATAAATAAATATGTTTTTATTTTTTAATTATTTTTAAAATGTTTTTTAATTGATTTTTTTTTTCGAGAGAGGGATAGAGACAGAAACATCATTGAGAGAGAAACATCATCGATTGGCTGCCTCCTGTGCTCCCCCCCCGCCCCCCTCCCCCCAGGGGATCGAGTCTGCAACCCCTGGGTATGTGCCCTGACTGGGAATCAAACCGGTGAACCGGTGGCCTCTTGGTTCCTGGGTTGATGCTCCACCCCTGAGCTACAGCAGCCGGGCTATTTTTTATTTTTAATAAAGAATTTGAGCGAAACTGACGGCATATACTGGGAGCAAGATCTCAAATGCTCCCCAAATGTTTGTTTTGTTTCTAAGACACCTAGTTTGTGGGATTTTTGTTCTAGCAGCCCAAACGAACTAAAACTGAAGCCTAAATCCAGGCCTGCTCAGGAAACCCTGGGGGACATCAGGGAAGGCTTCTCCAGAAGGTACATCTGAGCCTTGAGAAAAGGGTATGAGACAATAGGAGAAGGGGAATAAGGACATTTCCGGCAGAGGCCACAGTATGAGCCAAAGTAGAGCCTGTTCTAGGAAGAGTCGGCTGCGAGAGCAGGAACATGGAGGTGTGTGTACTAGGAAGGGCGTCCAGGGTGAAGTTTGGGAGCAGCTCATGCAGTGCCCTAAACATAAAATGAAGGAGCTTAGTGATCCTGACAGGCAGCCATGGAAGGGCTTTATATTTTTTTAATGTTTTTTTTTGTCCCCTAATAGCTACCATGGAAGGCACAAAATTCAATGAAAGTTGACAGTGCATATAAATGTGTAACCCAGACCCCTATCAAGATACAGAATATTTCTGTCACCCCAGAAATTTCCATGTCAGTCATCCCCACCCCCACCCCTTTCCCAGAGGCAACCACTGCTCTGTATTCCACCATAGATTTGTTTGGCCTTTTCTAGCACAGTCACTTAAGTTGCGTTTATTCCTCCAGTCTGCCCTTGACCTTGGCCCAAGGTGCCCCTCCACACAGTATGTAGTCTTTTGTACCTGGCTTCTTTGGCTCAGCATGTTGTTGAGATTTAGCCATGCTGTCACATTATCAGTTGTTTGCTCATTTTTTTTTTTTTAACATCGATGAGAGAGAAGCATCGAGCAGCTGCCTCCTGCACATTCCCCACTGGGGATGTGCCCACAACCAAGGCACATGCACCTGACCGGAATCGAACCCGGGAACCCCCCAGTCCCCAGGCCGACGCTCCACCCAGCGAGCCAAACCGGCCAGGGCTGTTTGCTCATTTTTATGGCTGCATTGTATCTCACTGTATGTGTGTGTCATAGTCTATCCGCTCTCCTGTTGCAGGACATTTGGTAATGTCCAGTTTTAGAAATTGACATGGACGGGTTTGGGGCAGTGTGGTGACAAGGCTAGGTTTGCATTTTGATGCCCAACATCAGGCATGAACAGCACACCAGAGGTCACTGTCTCAGTTCCCGTTTCCCTCTCTAACTTGGAAATCTCTTGTAATAGCATTCCCAGGCGGAGCTAAAACCAGTGCCTTGTAAGCCTCTATTGATGGAGAACTTTCCACTTCTGGAGACAGCCCCCTTCATTGGGGCATAACTCCCACTGAGAGAACATTCCGGAACCCAAACCTGAAGCCTCCTTTCTCAGACAGGCTCTGCCCTAGCAAGTTGAGGTCTCCCTTGGCCTCAAGACAATCATTCAGAGATTTTAGGAAACATCCTGCCCTTTTCCACTCTACATAAACCGCTTTCCTTCCACCTGTGGTGTTCGACATGGCTCCTGTCTCATCCACCCGTCACACTCACCAGTCACCTCACAATTTGCTCAGGTCCTGTAAGCAGTTCATCCAGACCTTGAGGCCATGGAACACACCAGTGTGTGCGGGAAGAGCCAGGTTAGGGAGTGACAGACCTGTGTGCAAATCCCAGCTCTGCCCTAACAAGCTGTGTTGCTTGACCTCTGAGCCTCCTTTATAGGTTGGTCCAGTTCCCCAGGAAAGACTCAGATCTGCATATGGTTTATGGGGCTAAGACCCATGAGGGACGAGGGACGTTGACTCTGATGAGCCTACGGGGAGCCTTGGAGCTGGGGAGGCCCTTCAGCATTGTTCTGAATAGAGACGAGGGGTTCGGCCTATTGTACCTGCATCAATCTGTCATTGGAGGTGGGCTGTTCCTGGATAGGGGACGGGACCTTGAGCGAGGTAGCTCCATTCTCTGAGAGTAATTCCTAGGAAGGGCCTCACTATGAATGGCCAATACTCTTGGCAGCTGAGGAAATGAAGGTGTCAGTCCCGCAGGTGGGCTCTAGGTAGCAGACCCCAGCACCCACTGCTGGCTCCGTTCCTCCATTACACAGCATGAGAGAGGTATGAAGAGTAGTAAGATCATGTATTCTTGTTTGGCACAGACTGTTATTTTTATTATTACACTAGAGGCCCGATGCATGAAATTCGTGCAAGGGGCTCGGCCCTGGCTGTCTCAGCCTTCGCAGCCTCAGCTGCCTTGGCCCTTGCAGCCCTGGCTTCGTCTGTAAGGTCATCCAGACGGTCTTTCTGCTGTTCGGTCTAATTAGCATATTAGCTCTTTATTACATAGGATGGGACATAATTCCAGTGGAATCTGACTAATAAGCAACAGGTTGGACTGCTCTTAATTCTAGACTTTCTCTGTTCATGTAACCCAAGGTCACACCAGCTTTCTGGAAGCCCCACAGTCTGGTGACCACTGCCTTTCTGTGAGGAATTCGAGGTTGGCCAGTGGCTGGAACAGGTCCTCTGAAGCAGTCTTCAGATCCCTGGACTGAGGGGCCTAGAGCAGACATCAGCTAATTCTTGCTGTTTTGTCTTTCAGGAGTGCCAGTGTCAGGAGAAAAGCTCGTTTTCTCAAGAATGGTAAGGCAGCCGCTTGCAGTTCTGGCCTTCCCTCTGCGGAGGGAGCCCTCCCATCCATGCTGGAAAACAGCGTTTGTTTTCCTTTAACACCCCTGCTCAGATAACTCCCGTGGCTCCACAGTGGCCAGGGTGGTTTCCCGAGCCGTGTTCCATGGATTAGCCCTTCCAGACTGAGCAGGCCCAGCCCCTTTGCCGAAGTCCCCAAACTAGCATCAAGCCCCTGCCAGCAGTGAAATCCCCCCACCCAGGCTCAGCAGGATCAATGCACTCTGGCTACAAGCAGAGCCCTGGGTTCCCCTCACTGCCTCTGAATTCCTAAGTGCCCTCCCTCCCGTCTTCTCTCTCATAGCCCTACTGTGAGCATATGGCAGAGTCGCCAGACTGTTCCCAGACATCCAACCTGGTCTGCGGCACTGACGGGGTCACATATGAAAGTGAATGCCATCTTTGCTTAGCCCGGATGTAAGTCCACTCCCCACCTTCCCCTGTGTTTGCTTGCGTGGGGCTTCGTCTCTGCTGCATACAAGTCTGAAAGGAGCAAGACTTGACCTGCCTCCTCCTTCACACACACCTGACCTAGGAAGAATCCCCCAACATTTGCTCCTAACAGAATGGGCACAAGTGTAATTCATGCACATGGTTCTAAGCAGAAAGCCGCAGCTGGTGGGAGGTAGGGAGTGAAGACACTGATCCTGACTAGGTGACTTCATTTGATTATTAATTCATCCAGTCAACAATTATTTATTGAGCACCTATTATGTACTAGACACTGAGGAAACAACAGGGCATAAGCTAGACAGCATTACTGGCCTTCTGGGGCAGTCAGTCAGTCTAAGGGGGAAGCCACGTTGACTGTTAGCTAACTACAGAATAGAATGCTAAAGGTTCGGATGGGAGTACACAGGGTTCTATGGGTACAGGGCAAGGGTAGGCCAGACTTCCCAGCTCTGAGGTGTAAGTAGAAATTAGCTAGGAAAATGAAGAAACAAGGGAAGGTAATTCTAAATAGAGAAATGAGTTTTGGAAAGATCTAGAAAGGAAAGTTTATATTTGAGGAAATATAAGAAATTGGATATGCTGGCATAGAAAATTTAAAGGTGAACAGGAGAGAGGCAAGAAATGAGTCTAGAGAGGCAGGACCAAAATATGACCTTGGTACATCTGAACACTCATTTAGTCTCATGTCTTCACTAATAAGATACTTGAGCTGGCCAGAGCTAAGTGAGATCATGGAAGAGAAGAAAGTCTTTGGAAGCTAGAATGCACTAGACCAGCGGTTCTCAACCTGTGGGTCGCAACCCCTTTGGCGGTCGAACGACCCTTTCACAGGGATCGCCTAAGACCATCCTGCATATCATATATTTACATTATGATTCATAACAGTAGCAACATTACAGTTATGAAGTAGCAATGAAAATAATTTTATGGTTGGGTCACAACATGAGGAACTGTATTTAAAGGGTCAGAAAGTTGAGAACTACTGCACTAGACAGATGTGCAAGAGAGCAGCAGGACAGTCTAACTTAGGTCATGACTAAACACTCAGGATTATATCAGGGGAGAAGTGACAGCTGTGAGATTGGATGTGAGGGATGATGGAGGAGGCAAAAACATGCTGGTTTCTAACTTGTGGGTTTGGGCGGTTGGTGGTGCCATGTGCCAAGGTAAGAAACAGAGGGATGTAGCAGGTTTGTGGGGTGATGTCTCTGGACAGTTGAACCTCTGGGACATCCCAGTGGAGATATGGCTAGAGTTTAGGACAAAAGTCTGGGCTGGAGATAGATTTGCAGCCATCAGTATGCTGTGGTGGTTGAGACCCTAGGAAGCTGAAATCTCCCAGAGGAATGTGTGCAAGAAGGAAAAGCTATAGAGAGATGCCCAGGCACCCCTGGGGTCTGCCCTCCACCGTACACTAAGTGGGTGGTAGGGCTCAGCAGGTGTCTGAATGGACTTCGCCAAGGTCCCTGAAGGGTGCATTACAGTACCTGAGGAGGTAGCCTCATCCCTGTCTCCTGTGATCCTAGGAAAACCAAACAGGACATCCAGATCGTGAAGGATGGCAAATGCTGATCCCACAGGAACCTTGTAAGCCATGAAGCTTCAGGCTGGAGAACAGTGGTGGGAGTGGAGAGGATGTGATATGAAATAAAAGATCCAGCCCAACCCAGCCAAGTGGGCCAGTATTTTGGGGGACTCTGGGGAGGGAGTTGTGGATCTGGTCCCATCCTCCATACTCTGAAACTGATGTCCTTGCCATTGCTCCAGTGCTCCTCAACCCCGTCACGTGTCCCCCGAGAGATCCCTTTCTGAGGTCAGGGTTCTGAGAGGCCAGCCCCTGGCCTCAGCACTCTCTCTGCTCAGTGCTCCTGTCTTTATAAGGCCAAGAACCTAGGTGAGACCTATGCCCTCTGCCACTGTCCGGGTGCATGGCCCCAGCTTCAGAAGCCTTTGTGAGGGTCCCACAACCCTTCATGGCTTTCTCCTTGGCTGACACAGCACCCTAAGTCCCCCCCCCCCCCAACACACACACACAACACACAACCACAGCTGATGTTCAGGTAGTGTACACAGTACAACTGAACTGTTTGTTAAAATACTGAACTAGCTCTGGCTGGTTTTCTCAGTGATTAAAGCGTTGGCCCTTGGACTGAAGGGTTGCAGGTTTGATTCTGGTCAAGGGTACATACCTTGGTTATAAGTGCAATCCCCAGCCTGGTTGGTAACTGTGGGAGGTAACCAGTCTCTCACATTGATGTTTCCCTCTCTGCCTCTCCCCGTCCCTTCCACTCTTTCTAAAAGTCAATGGAAAACATAGCCTCAGGTGAGGATTAACAAGACAAAAAAATAAAAGTTTTGAACTAGGTCTGTAACAGTTGGAACAGATGCTGCCTCAAGCCCTTGATGTCCCCCTGCACCCTGGCCACCCACAGCAGGATGACTCCAGAACCTGCTCTCTTTTGGCCAACATCCACTCCACTGGCTGTTAAACACATTGACATTAGACACAACCCCAGCACACAGCACACATGCACTCATACAATGGCCCTCAGGAATACAGAGCATTCAGAAAGCCGACCACAGAGGCCCCAGCCTATAGTATATGTCAACTATCCCCTCTTTAGGCCAAAGCCTACAGGGAGAACCTCTTGATAATGGTGGTAAGGAAGAGTGTAGAGGGGCCTGGCCAGATGGGAGCATTTCACATGGACACTGATTCCTATTCTAGTGAGGGCAGATAAGGCAGAATATTCTGTGGGAAAGCACACACATTTCAGAGGAAAGTGGGGGCAGGGAAGGCAGGAACTAACATTCCCTGAAACACAGAAATGGGAACCTAAGCAGGAATTGCTGCTGATAGATTTGAAACTATTATAGGGACAGGGAGGTCATCTACAGGCCCTTCCACTGCTACTGACAACAGAAGCTCCTGTTTCCCCCTGCATATGAGTAACATAAAATGAATCTGGACAGTGAGAGACGGAAAAGCTGAGATAACCGTGCCTTAAACAGAAGTTCATTTCTTTCACATAGACCTCTTATATTATTAGTCTGCCATCCTCCTCAGTTCCTACCTCAAGGTCAGAGACAGCTGCTCCAAATCCAGCTATCTTGTCTACATTCCAGCCCTCAGAAAAGAAAAAACGGCAAACTGCCTCTGAAGATGCTTCCCGTAAGATGTACATAATATTTTCATCTCATTGGCTAAAACGATGTCTTCTCTTGTCCAATGGGAACCTAAGCAGGAATTGCTGCTGATAGATTTGAAACTATTATAGGGACAGGGAGGTCATCTACAGGCCCTTCCACTGCTACTGACAACAGAAGCAGTGGAAGGAGACTGGGAAATACAGTTTTTAGCTGTTTGGCCATGTGGTAAGCTGAAAACTAGAGGTTTACTTATTGTAGCAGAATGGATATTTGTGACATTTAAAAGTCTCTGCTCTAAGTGGGACACCTGTCTTATACTCAAGTGGCATATAGTTCAGCCAAGCATCAGTGACCCTTTTCTCCCAGGCTTCCACTCATACAATGAGGAATCACAAAAATTCTGCCTGAGCAATGTGCCAGGCACCACAATGGAAAAAGTACCTAATTCCCACTTTACAGATGTAGAAACTGTGGCCTTGACTCTGGAAACCCCCCCCCAAAATATAAGTGTGGGCCGCTAAAGACCCTATCTATGTCATGTGACCCTGCTGCTCTGGCCACGGCTGATTTGGCCATAAGATTCTTTAGGATTTTTCAAATTGGAAACAAGGAAAACACTCAGTTCCTCTCTGGCAGCAAAGCTGTAAGATGTGTTTCCTACTTCATGGAAGAAGCAGGATTGAGAGAAAGATGCTGACATACAAAGAAGATATAGAGAGCGATTCCAGGCAGTGTTTGAGTTCCTGAAATCCAGCTGTCCTTGAACTTCCAGTTACATGGGATAACGTGACATCCTGTCAATAAATTTCCATTTCAACAATGTCTTTGAAATTATGTTTCTGGTTCTCTCAACTAAAAGAAGCTTAACCACCAGATAAAAAAGGGATTCTCAAAGGAGGTAACCTTTACGTTATGGAAGATAATTAGGAATTGTTGACTAAATGGACCGCATGTGGAGGATCTTACAGTTCTGTGAGGCTGAAGGAAGTTTTGGGGATCACAGAGCCCCATTTGTTCCCCTGAGGTAGGGCGGATCATGTTCTAGGAAAGCGGGCAGCTGAGAAGGGATGTTCTCTCCCTGTTCACAAGCAGATACCCTCTGGATGGGTAGGTCTGTGCAGGGAAGGCTGTGTGACCAGGCCCCAGTAACCATCCTGCACATCTGCTAAACAGCCCATGACTTAGGGCCTCTTTGCTCAACCCTTAAATGATGACTGTTAATATTGTAAATTCCAATGCGTTTGACATTTGTTCTACAAATATTTATTGAGCATCTACTATAAACCAGACAATGTGCTTGAAATATGCTATCAACAAGACAAATAAGCTCCTTAACCCAGGGAACTTATAGTCAAGTATAAAAGGCAAATATTAAATTAGATAATCCCATAAATAAACCATCAGAGACTATGATACTTGTTGTGAAAGAAAAGTTATGACAAGCTGAGAGAGGGGGCTTGATATGTTCTCAGACAGTCCATGAAAGAGGCATTAAGTTCTGAAGGACAAATAGAAGTTACCTAGGAAAGGGATGGGAATGGTGGAAGGGTGGCAAGGAGCTGTCCAAACAGAGGAATGGTGAGTGCTAAGACCCCGGGGCAGGAGAGGGTACAGAGAATCTGAGGACCTGAACGAAGACCAGACTGGCTGACCACACGGAGCAAACAGGAGAGTGGCCCGACATGAGATGGAAAGGGAAGCCATTGGATGTTTTTAAGCAGGGACTGACATGGAAAGATTTGTACTTTACATCACTCATGATGCTCTGTGGAGAATGAATCAGAGAGGACCAGAGAGCAAGTGGAAAGACCAACATGAAAGGAAGGAAAGGAAGAGAAAATGAGTGAACACACAACCCTGTGTTAATTGGGAGGCAGCACAATAGAGATAAGAGCATAGCCTCTGAATCAAACTGCCCAGCTTGGTGTCCTGGCTTAGTTATTTACTCTATGACTTTAGCAAATTACCTAAGCTCTCTCAGTTTCCTCATCTCTAACATGGATTAGTATCTATCTCCTAGGTTGTATGAGGATTAAATGACTAATATATCAAGAGTACTTAAAATACTATCTGGCACACAGTAACTTTTCATTGAATGTTGTGGCCTAAGGTGACACAGCTACTACACAAAACAGTTAAGTACTGAATTGCTCTGATTACAGTTGGTGGTGGGCTGGGCTGGGCCCTGAGCTTCATGCACTTGTCCTCTCCATACCACCTTGTCCTAGTCCCACCCACACAGTCCTAAGTTCCTGGGACTTCAGTGATGCCCTGTGTGCCAAATCAGGTTGGCCTCAGAGTGGCCTATCAGGAGCCTGTCTCCTGAGCACTGTGTGAAAAAATGGGGTGACAGCAGCTGATCAGTTTAAGAGTTCTAGCCTGCAGAGCCACTCTTGATCTCCAGACAGGATGCTTACGAGAGGCAACCGATCAATGTTTCTCTCACACACTGATGTTTCTCTTTCTCTCTCCCCTAAAAAAATAGTTTAAACACTCTTCTGATTGCTGATGTGTATATAGTTTTAACAAAACAATAGGTGGTGGGGTGAGGAAGGCCACAAAATGGACAGGAACAGCCTTGAAGGAAATATAGATCTCAGGACAGTACAGTGGACAGAAATGCCGTTGAAGGAACTCCTGAGAAGTTTATAGCTGTCTTCACCATCTGCCTGCTTTACTCACTCTGTTTCCCTCTATGCCCTTCCCAAGACATGATTTTAACCTGGTTTTAACCAGAGACTCCGCCAACACTGGGTTCTAACCTCCTACAGATTTGCTAGGGGACAAGGAAGCCCATACATCAACCCCAGGCCCCACCCCAGGAATGGCCCCCTGAGATCTCCTGGCTCGTGGCTGTGCAGGTTCACTGGAAAGTAAATACAGAGTCTGTGAACCAACAACCCAACCAGCTATTCCAGAATTAGGTCACAATGAGGGATATTTGGACTTCTGTGTGCCAAAAACCTGCTCCAAGCTATTTCCAACATTCCTGACTAGATACAACCTCCAAATGATTCTGATTTACATCTTTGGGACTATGGGACCACAAGGGCAAAAAGGCCGCATGTATCTGAAGACCAGGGTGGCCTATAAATCTAAACTACCCCTGGACAAACGAAAGCACCCAAAGGTCAAAAGACATGGGAAGATTTGGGCCCTCCCAAGATAAGGTGGGCTGTGGACAGCACAGCCACACAGAGGCAGAATGAGAAAACAAACAAGAGCTCTATTTAAGATTATAAACACAGTACTTGTTCATTGAGAGCAGGTGTAGCCAATGGAGGATTTTAAGCAGAGAAATATGCCAAGGTGTAGGAGAAAGAAAACTGGCAATTGGCCAAGTGACCCAGCAGCCTTGGAGAAGTCAGGTAACTCCTGTTGCAGAGGGCAGAGCTGGTGGCACTGTTCTTCAGGGCAGCACAGCCTCTCTCCGCCTCTCCTCATTTGGCCAGGGCCAAGTTTGTGGATTGCAGCTGCTCTGCCTCCTGGCAGATGTTCTGCTCCACTGTGTCACACTCGGCTAGGAATGCCTGAAAGATCAATGCAGGGCAGTGAGGGTCCACCCAGAGTTAGCCAACCCCAAAGCTCTGTGCTCAACCATTCTGGAGAACCTATGGGTGACTGGCTCATGCTGAAACAGGCTGCGCAGGGAGTGCCTGGGCTCCAAAGTAAAAGGATAGGGTGGTAGAGGGAAGAGCAGTACCAGGGTTTCTGACAATGCTCTAGGCCCATAACCACCAAAAGGAAGCCTTGACACTGCAACTACACAATTTCAGGGGTACACTGTACATATGAATGGTGCCTCCTAGAACTGTACAATGTGTCAGCCCATCTGCTCTCCAGTGGTCTTCCTTCCCAATCAGTTTAAATTCAAACATAATTACAGAAACATGAAAGGAGCAATTCTCTTATATTCTGGGTTCATGCTGAATACCAACAACAAAAAAAAAAAGCCACGCAACTTCTACTATATCCTTCTTTGAACAGATAAACACATACACCAACCCTTTACACCGTGCATGTCAAACTCAAAGGCTAACATGGGCCAAATAAATGAGGCATTGCAGCCTGCGAGTTTTACATGCTTGCTTTACACTGTGTAATGCCCTACCACACAACTCACCTGAACCCTTTTCACCAAACCCTTCCTTTTCAGTCTACTCTCTTTGAAATTTTCTGGCAGAACCTATGGAAGAATAAGTTGACACGTAAATAATTTGGTAAAAATGACGTAAGAACACATCAGAAATATCCATAGTACACCAAGTAGGTCATGGGTCACCAATGGGAATGAGACATGAATTTCAGGAATAATTTTTCTGGGTCGGCATCCTACGTGACCCTTCCATGGCTCTTGCTCCTATGAAAGCTCCCTTTGTTCTGTGTCTGGGCCATAGAAACTGATCTGTAATGTGGACTTTGTTCTTTCACTGTTTCCTAGCTATGGATACTATGTTGTGGCCATACCATGAGGTCACTGTGGCAAGGAAAGCACCTTTTGCTTCTTTTTTATAAGCCCCCTCCCTATTACCCCATCCTCAAATCCCAAGCAGAGTAGTTCACCCTCAAGAATGAGGCATCAGGCTAGAAATATTATTTAATTTATTATCATCTGTAAAAGGGAAAGTGGTGTCAATGATTCCCAACAGCCTCACAAGAACTGGGTCTGATTGAATTCTGTACAAGTAATGAGCTCAGTGGAATATCAGTCACATGAGTATCAGGAAAGTGAAGCCCTGTGTTTCTCTGACCATGAGACCATAGACCATTTGGATCCAAGCTTTATGAGGATTAGGTGCTACTAGCACATGTTAATAAAAATTCGAAAAGCCCTATGCTGGTGGGATGTGGGTGGTTAGAAATCAGGAATTGTCTTATCTTTCTGTGTATTCACCTAAGACCTAGCAGTATCTCACATACAGCAGGTGCTCAACATCCTCAGACAATAAGGCCTCATTACTGAAAGAGTGAAACTGGCTGAAATATAGTCAAAGGAAATTAGTTCTTCTCAGGTGAATATTTACTTACTAGTGCATCAATCTCCTCCAAGATCTTCATAAACTGCTCGATTGTGGCTTTTACTTTCCTATCAAGTTTGCAGAGAGCTTCAGCTTGCAAATCCTTGGCCAGAAAACCCTGTGGAGAAATAATGCATTCTTGCAAGGATTCCTTGAAGCTGATGAAAAATGCCAAGCTGAGGTACTGATGAAGGAGCCACACTTGGAATCCATATTCCTCCCAATAGGCTGGGCCAGACCTCAGACCCACAACTTCATCTCTTGGGGAAAAATGAAAGCTGGCCCTGGGCCACCCTAAACACTATAACAGGCCGCTCTAAAATAAACCACTGGGGCTGCAAATGCCTCCTGAGGCCTGGCTTTAGCGAAGCCAGAAGAGTATACCTGCACACAAGAGCCAGACATAAAGAGCAGAGGGTTTAGAGTTTGATAGGACTGAAGTTGAATTCTGACTGCTATTTACTTGCTTGTGATCTTGAGCAAGTTACTTAACCTACCTGTGCCTCAGTGTCCTCATTTTTAAAATGGGGATTATGATACCCACACCCCATAGGGTTACTGTGACGATAAAGAGGTATATATGTAAACCCTTAATATAAATCCTGACACAGACATGCTAACAAATGGCAGCATTTACATTATTTTTATTAAATTGTCTTGCTGTTTATTCACATTGCTTGGCCAAATGACCAGTTAGCTGGTGACAACAGGGATCTCTGAAGATGTTTATCAAAGCCGAGAGTTACAGATGCAGATTTGACAACATGTAGTAAACATTAGCCAACAATTTCAACTAAAAAATTTATTCTATCAGAAATAGTCAAAAAAGATTTATGTCTAAAGATTTCAAAGAAGCATTATGAAAAATGGCAAAAGAACATTAGGAGATAGGAGGAAATCGGGTATTTGAAACAGGAGAGGTATTTGATGTAGTGAGTTCTCCAAAGCTGACTTGAGGATGAAGGCGGCAAGGAATGTGGGTGGCCTCTGGAAGCTGAAAGCAGCCCCTGGCTTATGATCAACCCAGAAATGGGCTTCTCAGCCCTACAACTACAAAAGGAACTGAATTCTGCTACAACCACAGGCGCTTAAAAAGAGGACCCTGAGGTCCAGAAAGAAATGCAGCTCAGTAGACATCTTGATTTCAACCTTGTGAAACCCTAAGCAGAGAACTTAGCTCAGCCATGCCAACTCCTGTCCCACAGGAACTGTGAGTTGAGCCAATGATAATAAAATTCATAGAAATGGAAGATGATACAACAAAGAAGTTGCCATGGTGCATAAAGAGAGCACTGGTTTGTTAGAATTGGAGGGCAGACTCCTGGTCCTGGGAAGGCTGCTTTCCAGTATGCTTACATGAGTGGTACTGAACTTGGATTATTTCAGAGGGAGGCCTCAGAAGAAACCAACCCTGCACACACCTTGATCTTGAACTTCCAGCCTCCAGAACTGTGAGAAAATAAATTTCTACTGTTTAAGCCATCCTAAGCAAACTAATACACATGGCAAAATGCTTTGAATGGTTAAATCTAAGTAGGGAATGTACAGATGTTCATTCATTCTGCTCATTTTTTCAACTTTTCTGTATGTTTGAAAATGTAAAAAAAAAAAAAATGTATATATTAAAAAGTTGGAAGGACCAAAAAAAAAAAAAAAAAGAACATTAGGTGATAAACAATAGAGAATTGTTAAGTAAACCATGCTATGTAAGTTTTAAAAAGTATGGTCATTTTTAATGACAGAAAATGTTCAACATTTTTATCCAATAAAAAAACATTTTACAAAGTGTTCATAACATCATATCAAATATTTTCTTAAGGATGGAAAAGTAAATTCCAGTCTTTAGTAATGGTTATCTTTGAGTTGAGACCTTATAGGTAATTTCTATTTTCTATATTAGTGTTCATATGTTTATTTAAAAGTTATATACAATCAGCATGTATTACTTTGTAATTAAAACATAACCATACATCCATTAAAGTTATAAAATGTGGAAGTCAAAGACAAATATGTGGTTTGAGACTGTTTCTAATCCTTACTTGGTTTCTAATATAAGAAACCATCTTATAATATAAGAAATTGAATTGGGTGACCACCCTACTAAGATCCGCTCAACTTGTATCTTCTATGAATCAACAAAATATCCTTTGCTTTACTAAACACTTTATAACAAACCAGACCAGAGATTTTCAACCTTTTTTATCCCATGGTACACACAAACTAATTATTAAAATTCTGTGGCACACCAAAAAAGAAAGTTCTTAGGGCAGGTACAAAGTCAAAGCCCACAAAGAGTTACCTGCTGGATTCCAATAAGCTCTTTATTTAACTCTTCCAGTTGGTCAGCTATCTTCTCCACAGACTTCTCCAAACTTTTCAACTTTTTTAGTTCAACTTCTTCCTCTGGACTGTTCTAAAATGTTTAAGAATAAAATAAAGCCAATAATTACCAAGAACACTATCCCCTGTCAGAAAATTTTTTTTTTTTACCACAATCAGACTAAACCACTCACCAAAAAGAAAGCCTTAACTCTGTTGCTTTTTGGAAAGCAAATTGGAGGATATACATTAAGTTTTCTATCTACAAAAGAGTCTAGAGTAGAGAGAAGGTATTAGGTAAACATTCTGGCAAGGTCCTGACAATTTGGATTCAGAGAATAGAGCCAGACTCAACCTCAGCCTTGGGATGATCATCAATAGCCAGACTGATCCCTGGAGAGTGAACAAATTTTGAACACCTGTGAAGAATTCAGAATTTCTATATAGGTGGAATTCTATTCCTTTAAATAGAATTACAAAATGTCATCCACCAACATGACAATGATGAATACTTTTATTTATCATTCCCTCTTTGCCAGATACTATCCCAAGCACATTACCTGAATGATTGTTTTAAGCCTTATCAAAACCCAGTGAGGTAGGTACTATTTTAAATGATGAAATTGAGGTTGTTGTAACCTAAGGTCACATAGCCCAAAAGAAGTAGAGCTGAGATTTGAATCAGATTTGGTTCTACAACCCCAGGACAGCTCCAATCAGGGGTCCTAGAGCTTCTTCAAACTCAACCTTTGGGTTTTGCCCACCCATCACCATTCTCCGGGACCCTTGAGCAAGAAATCTAGAATATTTCCCCTTCTCTCACCTAAACAATTGGCAGTCAGAGCCAATATCTTCCTGATTTTAAACTACTCCAAATTATTCACATTCTACTTTGTGGCGAAATCCTGAGTGCCAGTCTCCTAGCAGTTCCAAGTCTGGATGGGATTTTCTTTGCCTCTACTTTGCTAATCTCACTCTCTCTCCACTCTGAGTCAGCCACCTCATTCAAAGTAAGGGAATTTCATGTGACCAACAATTCCACTGTGTCACAATGCAGGGCTGGCCATGGCCCTCTCTCATCACCAATAGGTTATTGTCCTCACCTGTCACTAATTGGCTCTTTTTCTCCCTTAGTTCTTTAGTCTGAACCTTTCTTTCTGGCCAGTTTTTTACCCAATGGGAGATTTTAGTAAAAAGGGTGGTTAAAGGAAGAGAGCCTAAAACTTGTATTTATTTTTTAAATCTCCAGGCTTAACAAATTGTTCTTTTGCAAATCCCCTCCAAGGCCTGTCTTAGGCACCTTATAACCAGACTGAGGTTCTACCACCAACACAAAAGTTATGTTACTGAGGCAGCACAGCTGCGCCAGACTTTCAGAGCGAGACCCCTAACCAACAGAAGCCAGAGGGCATGAGAACAACAAAACTGGTAAACCCATCACACAAATGGAGACTACATTTGTTTAGAGAGTGCTTCACCAATGCAGCATCTAGGTCCCCAATTTTGCCTTCTACACAGAAATACGCATAAAAGGCCTTATCATTTGATTTGGTTGTGTTCTGGTGGAAAAAGTAATTTACCTTTTTCCCAATTAACATGACCCGGCAACCATTTTGTATTCCAACTGCAGACAATGGCTTCTCCATTTCCTTCAGAGACTGTCCTGAAGAGAAGAAAAGACTGCCAAGTTGTAACAATTGCACAGCAAGGGTACAGGAGGGAGACAAGTGTGTTCACTTATGAGAAGAGGTTAAGTTGGTGTGATCTTTCTAGAACTAGGTGTCTTGACTCAGTAATTTCACTTCAGCTATTACTGTAAACAAATAACTGGATGTGTGCCTGCACAATAAACTTTACAGTAATTTTTAGTGCAACCTTATTCATATGGAGCAGCGGTTCTCAACATGTGGGTCGCGACCCCTTTGGGGGTCGAACGACCCTTTCACAGGGGTCGCCTAAGACCATCAGAAAACACATACATAATTACATATTGTTTTTGTGATTAATCACTATGCTTTAATTATGTTCAATTTATAACAATGAAATTGGGGGTCACCACAACATGAGGAACTGTATTAACAGGTCACGGCATTAGGAAGGTTGAGAACCCTGATATAGAGAGAAACAGGAAAGAGCCAAAAATTCAGGAATAGGGGGTGATGAACTATACATCAGTACAATAGCAGATTTTGTAGGCATTAAGCTCATTTTTTAAAAGAAACTTCAAGGCCACAATGAATGTTGATAACCCAGTGTTATAAGAAAAAAATGTTATAAAACCTGTATAACCAATATAAGCCTAGTTTTTTCAACTGAAAAAAAAAAAGTCCACAAACAAGAACCCACACTTCTGGAAGCCAGAACAAATAAACAAAATAAAAGGCTGAGAAAAATGCTAAAATGTTATGAGAGGTTTTAGCCAGGAGGGCATTTCCTCTTTGTGCTTTCTGTATTTTGAAACATGAATTTCTATTCCCTTTATAATTCTAAAGCAACATGTTTTTAAAATAAAAAACAAGGAGTTACACTGTGAAGTATAAATACAAGTACTTCCCATCACTAAATTCTTTGTGACTGGCACCAAATAAGATAAATTTGGCCCCATCAGATAGCAAAATAATGGGTTACCATGAGAATGGGAAGACAGAGGGTGGAGGTGTGGAATGGGTAGGTCTGGCAGAAATCAGCATTACCCACTGGGCCTGCCACAGCCAGGCTCCTGGTAAGTGTGTTCATTCAACACCCACTGTGTCAGCACTATGCTGAGCATTGGACACATAGCAGTTTCTCTGCCCTCACAGAGTTTGTTATTCTAACAGAGAAATCAGATATTCAGCAACTACAAAAACAATTATTTAATAGTAACTTCAATATAAGTTATGCCGAAGTGGTAGGGAGTGCCATGTTAACATACAATGGGAAGAGGATATAACTTAGCCAGGGAAGACTTCATTAAAAGTCCATATGCTTCATTAAAAATGGTAAGATTTCGCCCTGGCTGGCTTGGCTCAGTGGATAGAGCGTCAGCCTGAGGACTGAAGGGTTCCAGGTTCGGTTCCAGCCAAGGGCACATGCCTGGGTTGCGGGCTTGATCCCCAGTAGGGGGTATGCAGGAGGCAGCCGATCAATGATTCTCTCTCATCATTGATGTTTCTATCTCCCTCTTCCTTTCCCTTCCTCTCTGAAATCAATAAAGAAATAATTTTTTTTTAAATGGTAAGATTTCTGCCACCCTCATGTGACTTCAATTCTTATACCTGTCCAAATGTTTGGAAGTGTCCAGTACATAGTAGGTCCTCAATAAATATTTGCTGAAGAAATAAATGAATAAACAGCAAATAAGAATTGTCCAATTTTGAAAGCTATGAGTTACCATTAGGTAAGGTTAAGCAATTATAAATAGGTCATTTAGCCATAAGGGCTCAAAGCTGGAAGAGAAATGCCTACCCTTAAATATGAGTTTCTGAAAAGGTAGCGGGACTCCTGTGGCCTCTTCAACAACCTGGGCTAGATCTTGGACAATTGGTTCACTACTGCCCTGTTGCGGGGTAACATGAAGGTCGTGCTTCTCATTGCCTGAGGAGAGAGAAAAGGGTTCAATTAAGAAACATTTTCCACATGAACCAATATAGGCTGACACTTCATTATATTTATGTAGCCAGCCTTCAGCCTTCAAAGCCCAATTCATATGCCCCCTACTCCAATCAGCCCTCCCCCATTTGTCCAGCTTCTGGTGACCTGCTCAAGGATTTGTTTCCACTGTTATAACTAACATTAGTGATATCAGCTAATATCTGAGTACTTAACATGCACAAGAGGCTGACCAGTCTCATTTCATGCATTATCTTACTTAATCCTCAGAACACCTCTATGAGGTAGGTACTACCTATTATTCCCCATTTCACAGATAAGTAAACTGTGAGTCAGTCCAGTTAAGACCTGTCTATAGAGACCTAACTGTGGAGTCAGCACTTGACATCTGATCTGATACCAAGGTCCATGCTTTTTATCACAAGCCATCTGCCTCCTGTGGCCTGACTGCCCTGTAGTCTGTATTGTACTGGCCTTTGTCTTCTTTGCTATAATGGGCAAGGGACTGTTTTCCCTCCAAGTCTCTCCCACTGGGCACACCTGGACACATACATGGTTGGTGCTCAGTCAACAGACAAATGAGCCCTGGCCGGTGTGGGTCAGTGGGTCAAGTGCTGGGTTGCAGGTTCACTCTCAGTTTCCTGTGTGCCAGTGTGCTGGAGGCAACCCATCCATGTGTCTCTCACATCAATGTTTCTCTCTCTCCTTCCCTCCCTCTCTCCCTTTCACTCTCATAAAAGCAATAGAAAAAATAGCCTCAAGTGAAGATTAACAAAAAACAAAACAAAACAAAAAATAGACAAATGAGTGAATAAACTCAAAACAGCAGGAAATTTCTTTTTGGAGCAGAGGTGCCAATTCTCTTTCAGGTATGTGGTCAGTAGAAGGTAGTCTGTTTACCATGCACCAGGCTAAGCCTTGAGCCTGCTCAACAGACTGGAAGTCAATGGGACAGGTGTGTTGTTGTTTTTTAATATATTTCTATTGATTTCAGAGATGAAGAGAGAGGGAGAGAGAACCATTGATGGGCTGCCTCCTGCACGCCCCCTACTGGGGATGGAGCCAGCATCCCGGGCTGGGACTCTTCAGTCCATAGGCCAACGCTCTTTCCACTGAGCCAAACCAGCTAGGGCTGGGACGGGTGTTAGCAACTCTCCTTCACAGAGAACAGCTAGATGCCTAGATAGGAGACATCCCAGGATCACTCAAAACTGCAGGATCCAGCATCCTGGTCTTCAGATCGGAGGCCCTGGGGTCTTCCACGGTTGGTCCTGAGGAAACCTCATGGACGTGGCTCGCCCGTGAATTCACTGTGTAGTTCGGTGTCAACTCCGGCAGTAGACAGACCCAAAAGGTGCCCAGAGTGTATGCCTGGACCCACGGCCCACGCAAACAGTGTACACGAGTCACACAGCAGCCATACCCATGGCCAAATACAAGTCTGACACAAAGACCCACCATAACTGTGCAGGCCACACATGAACACGTACAACCGGGGCCACGACGTGGAGCACGCAGGCGAAGATCAAACAAATGACCTGAAACAAAATGCTGCGCCACAGGGAAAGGTGTGCTGACACAAGACCCGCGCAAAAACCGGCCCCGCGGACACAAACCCACGCTTCCGGACGCCAGGACAAACACCAGGACACGCGCTTCCGGAGGACCCGTGGCCACACACACAGGCCCTGCCGGAGTTTCCTGGCCCGGCACGGGGCCCACCCGGCCGCCCGTGCTCACTGTGGGTGACGGTCACGCTGAGTCCGGCTGCCGCCATTTCTTCATTCTGGGCCACTTCTTCGTTCGGGGCCGCCTCTTCGCTCTCGGTCACCGCTTCGTTCTTGGTCACCTCTTCGCTCCGGACCACCACTTTGCTCCCGACTACCTGTTCGTTACGGGCCACCTCTTTGCTACCGACTACCTGTTCGTTACGGGCCACCTGTTCGCTCAGCATCTCCTCTTCGCTCAGCACCTCCTCTTCGCTCCGGAACCCCTCTTCGCTCCGGAACCCCTCTTCGCTCCGGGCCACCTCTCTGCTCTGGGTTGAGTGAGGCCGTACTCTCCTCTTCACCCGCGGCCGGCGAGCACCGGCGGTGGCGCCCTTGTGGGGTCCCACATGCCCTCTGGCCGCCCTCAGGCCGGATGGGCGCTGAGAGGGAGGCGGACCGCGCTCGGCCGGGAACACCGACTGACGCGACTCTCGGCCCGGCCGAGTGGCGCGCCGCCGGGGGCCCTGCCGCCCGCGGTCGCCTCTCGGTCTCCGCGCGCCACCGCGCTCCGCCAGACCCGCACTTGTCGCCTGCCCAGCGGTGGGAGCTGAGCACCGATCCGTGCAACCCCGCGGCGCGACTTCCCCGTCTCGCCCCGCCCCGGCCTACCGGCCACGCCCCTTGGGGCGAACCCCGCCCCTACCCTATACTGGGGAAGCCGCCCTGGGTCCCACCCACTCAGATGAGGCCCCGCCTTGCTGACCTGAAGCCACGCCCTCACGTCGTCCAGCGTGGCCACGCCCCTGCTGACTTTCTATCCAGCACCTCCAATCTCCTGGAGCTCTTCTTCCCCGGAAAAGGCCGAGCTGAAAACCCGACAAAGGGATCGGGAAACTCCGAGAGGTACAGTGCGCTTGCGCACTGGGAGCCGGAAGTCAAGACCGAGGCGGTGTTGTCTCTGCTTCCGTTTCTGGTTTTGCTCCAGTGTTTGGGTTTTCTTCGCCGCCAAGATGAACCGATTCTTCGGAAAAGCGAAACCGAAGGCACCGCCGCCCAACCTGACTGACTGCATTGGCACGGTGGGCGCTTGACCACACATAGCTAGGCTTTGGGCCTCTGAACCCCTTTACCCCACCCACCTCCCGGCTCCCGGCTCCTACTCCTCCACCCCATTCCCGGTCCCGGGCCCATTACTCCTCGGCCCTTTCCACTCCACCTTTGTTCCTGTTACCCAGGTCATTCCTGACGCCACAAACCAGGGACCCCTGGCCTATCGCTGTCTCCCCCAACTGGCACCTGACCCTTGATGCCCGCTGCCGCATCCACTCGCTCTTTCCTTATACCATACACACTTCCCACTTTGTCATTACCCCTCTTTCATCCCTCTCCCACGTCAGGACTCCCTTGACATCCTAGGTCAACATATCTGTACCTGATCCTGGATCTCAGTAACAAAATTCAGAAACCTGGTCCTGGACATTAAGCCACCACCCTCTATCTAGGGAACAGCATTAGAGCTCCAGCTCGAGCCAGTCTACAGCGCACTAGCTCATTTCACACACCTGGTTGAGTCACTAGCCTGACTAGTTTCTGATTCTAGGGAAATTGCACTTAGTCGAGTGACTCTCAAATTATTTTTCTGCCCAGACGCACTTGAGGGAGACCCTGGAAAGTCAGAATCTGGGGGATGGAGTATAGTGTATAAACCCCCCCCCCAAAGTTTCTTTCTGGGGATTCCACCCCACCCCTTTGGGCACATGCTGGTAAAGAGCCCAGCCCGCCTCCAAAGTGTTTTCCACCCTTCACCATGTGATCCTCTTTATTTTTCTTTTCTTCCTCCATATTCCTTTCTCTCTTGCTTCTTCTCCTGTAAGTATCTATCAATATAAAAGGGTAATGGACGGTTACCACTGGTCCACTGAACAACAGGTGGACCAGTTGCTATGATGCGCACTGACCACCGGGGGGCAGACGCTCAACGCTGGAGCTGGTGGTCAGTGTGCTCCCACAGCCAATCTCCCGTGGTCAACCTCCCACTGCCCGCCCCGGACCGGCTGGCCAGATGGGCCCCTATCGGCCCCGATCGCCAGCCAGGTCGAGGGACCCCCCACCCACCCATGCACAAATTCGTGCACTGGGCCTCTAGTATTATAATAACGACCACTGCCTTTTATTTTTTCCCTTAAGGTGGACAGCAGGGCAGAATCCATTGACAAGAAAATTTCTCGACTGGATGCTGAGCTAGTGAAGTATAAGGATCAGATCAAGAAGATGAGGGAGAGTCCTGCAAAGGTAAGGTAGGCAGGAGCTGCTGTGACAGCCTAATTTAAGCACCTGTGGAAATAGCACGTGGTGAGGGGCTGGTGAGAGATACAGAAGGCATGCTCACAGTCTGGTAAGTAGAAAACCTATGTGAGGGAAGAGAGTTTACAACCAGATATGAGATGGAGACTGGGGCTTTGATCTGATGGAGAGAAGATACTGATCACATATCCAAAAGCATGTATGTGGGAATTAGCATATTCTGCTGAGAAAGTGGCAAATCTGGAGAGAAGGACCGAGCCATGTTCAGGCATAATGAGTTGCCAAGCTGGTCCTGTTAGATAGGTGTAATAGACTGATTAAGGAGTAGCATGCTGGGAAAAAAGTGGCCTTGATAAAGTCACCTAATTTCTTATTTTCCTCTTCTGCTACATAGAAACAGAATACTATACTAAAGTGCATGGATTGTGGATCTAGAACTACCTTTGTTGCTTCCATCTTTATAACATTAACCGATTGAGTGAGGACAAGTTACTTAGCATCAATGAACCTCAGCTTTCCCATCTGTAAAATGGGGATAATATCTACTTAATAGTGTGAGGATTAAATTAGGTAATTCATGTGACCTACAAAGTACTGTGTCTAGTACATAGAAACATTCAGTAAATGTTGGGTATTATTAATATCTGTGAAGTAATAACATCTGCTTTCCCTTCATTAGAGGAGACAAATAAAATGATTTATGGAACCATATAGAAAGTGACAAGGGAAGAGATAAGCTTTCCTCAGACATTTTAGTGGCAGGAAAGCTCATTTAGATTTGATGAGATGAAAGCTTAAACCATGGTGGTAGTCAGGAGAATGATATGATTCAATTTGAAAGTGAGTTCTGACAATCAGTCATAACTGTTCATGAAGAGACAACAGAGAGAGGAAAGGTAAAGTTGATATGAAGGTTTTCATATAAGAAGTGAGAGATCGATGGGGCCGTTGTTAGTCATTTCCAAGGAGAGAGCAGGCTGAGGAGTTTGTGTGTGTTTGAGTTTGAGTGGATAGCAGGATGTCCAAGTTGGGGATCTCCTAAGGTAATTGGATATACAAAATCAGCACTGTTGGGGCTGAGGGTGGAATAAATATACACTAGGAAAAAGACATGCAGTTCATTCCCTGAGATATGGGATGCAAAGGGAAAGAAGAATTGAGGCTTAATGACTGTGCTTGCGAGTTGAAAAATAATGCAGGAGACACCATATCTGCTAATTTGAAGAAGAGAATAAGTAGATATGTACATTTGGGGATATGGAAGATTTATTTTACCATATATATACTTTTTACTTCTTTTCATTAAAATCTATTTTCTCCTCAGAATATGGTCAAGCAGAAAGCCTTGCGGGTTTTAAAGCAAAAGCGGATGTAAGTTATATGCATAATCTCCTTTCTTTCACAGGTTTGACCAAAAGAAATGATCTTCCATCCCCTCAGGTTTTTATACCATTTTATAAGCATTCTTCATGTAATTACAAATTTCATGTACATATAGAGTTAGCTGGCTTTTTCTTCCCCTATATATTCAGCAACATCTGTTGTAGCACCATCCATTAAAAAAATTTTTTTTACTCCTCACCCTATGATATTTTTTCTATTGATTTTCAGAGAGAGTGAAAGGGAGGGAGGAGGAAGAGAGAGAGAGAGAGAGAGAGAGAGAGAGAGAATGAGAGAATCTACAGGTTGCCTCCTGCACGCTCCCCAACCAGGGGCAGAGAGTGAACCCGCAACCCAGTTACGTGCCCTTGAATGGGAATTGAACCCACGACCCTTGGGTCCGAGGGCCAATGCTCCAACCATTAAGCCAAACCAGCCAGGGTGTACCATCTATTTAAACAGAACTTTTTGCTATGATAGGGATGTTATATTTATGCTGTGCAGTTCAAAATCTTTTAGCCATGGGTGGCTATTGAGCACTTGAAATGTGGCTAGTATGACTAGGAATTGAAGCTTTAATTTTATTTAATTTTAACAGTTTAAGTTTAACTAGCCATATGTGACTTATGTCTTCTGTATTGGACTGCTCAAATCTATAGGGTTTGGTTCTTCCATTATTTATTTAATTAGAGTGTGCCTTTTAAAGTATATATATATATATATATATATATATATGCATATATATATTTTTATTGATTTCAAAGAGGAAGGGAGAGAGAGAGATAGAAACATCAATGATGAGAAAGAATCATTGATTGGCTGCCTCCTGCACGCCCCACATTGGGGATCGAGCCTGCAACCTGGGCACGTGCCCTGACGAATCAAACCACAACCTCCTGGTTCATAGGTTGACACAACCATTGAGCCACGCCACCAGGCTAGAGTGTGCCTTTTTAATTTTTGTTTGTAAAATTGGGAATCTTGGATATTTGTTCTCTCCCACCAGGAGATTTAAGGGTCCTTAAATAGTCTTACTCTTTGCCCCAGAATTCCACTTCTGGGAATTTAGCATAGGAAATAATGTAAAACATTATAAAGACACATATATATTAACACCTTGTAGCAACAAATGTTATAATATTAAATGGAAAATAGTGTTATAACTAAAATACATACAAAAGAAAAAGGCTGGAGGGTTGCATCAAATGATATTTGGTTAGAGCAGTGATTTTTCAATAGGCGCGCTGCAAGACTTTTTAAAACATGCAATACCTGACAAGTCAGGAACACTGACCTCTTTTCCCTTAGATTGCCAAATTAAAAAATGACAACAGCCAACATAACAATAGTCATCTGGTGTGAATGAATCAAAATTATATCTATTTTCTTATTAGATTGGCAAAAAAATATATTTCTTGGTCTACCGCAGAATTTTAGTAATTAGTTTATGTGTGCCATGAAATGAACAAGGTTGAAAATTGCTGGGTTAGAGTGATTGTTTTGGCCAATTTTATTGTATATTTAATTTAAAAACTTTTTAAAAAAGAAAATTCTTATTTAGTATTAGACATACTTTCTTCTTGAGGATTTATATCTGTCTCACATTTGCCATTCTCAATTTACTCTACAAAGGTATGAGCAGCAGCGGGACAATCTTGCCCAGCAGTCATTTAACATGGAGCAAGCCAATTACACCATCCAGTCATTGAAAGACACCAAGACCACGGTACTTCCATGGCACCTTTTCCCGTGATTTTATTTTATTTTTGTACTCTTGTGCTCTTTCCCGTGGTTTTTAAAAGACAGTTTAACCAGCATGGCTCTTTAAGACATTGTGTTTTTTTCTTAACCTTTTTTTTTAGGTTGATGCTATGAAACTGGGAGTAAAGGAAATGAAGAAAGCATACAAACAAGTGAAAATTGACCAGATCGAGGTGAGATATATACTGGCTCTGCAAGAATGCACTAGTTTCTGAAAGAATCCAAATGAATGTTTATGTGATGGGAAGGGCACAAAAGGGACTGACCTTTGGGCCTGCCATTTACAAATAAGTAACTTTGAGAAAGGGCACCTGAGGTCTCACTTTCCTTGTTAATGCAAGGTTCCTAATTCCACATATGGCTAGTATGAAGATGAAGTAAATGAGCTGGTGTATCTACATGCACAATGCCTGGCACATAATAAGCACCAATAAACACCCAGTTTTCTGTTACTTCTAATTCAATGATTTTTAGTCTGTTTTCTCATTTGTAAAGTAGTTATGTTGCTGTCCATCTCCTAGGATTGTCATGAGTGTCAAATGAGGAGATACATGTAGAATGCTTAAAACAGTCCTAGTGTGGAGTTGGTTCTCTTTTCTAATAATGTTCTTTATATTTTTAATAATGTCATTAGGTCCTTAAAATTAGCATTTCTCTTGAGATCATGTTTTGGCTGGGACGTGAGCCCCAACCTGGGGCAGGGAGTAAACCTGTAACCCAGGTACTTGCCCTTGATGGGGAATCGAACCTATGATCCTTCCATGGGCAGGCTGACATTCTAACCACTGAACCATAACGGTCAGGGCTTTTTAAATTTTAAATGTTTTTTCCATTTTACTTTCTACCCTTTATTTGGAAAAACAAACTTCTGATTTGGGGGCTAGGAAAGTGTTTTCAAATGTTTTGCATTGCTCTAGACCAGTGGTTCTCAACTTTCTGGCCCTTTAAATACAGTTCCTCATGTTGTGACCCAACCATAAAATTATTTTCGTTGTTACTTCATAACTGTAATGTTGCTACTGTTATGAATCGTAATGTAAATATCTGACATGCAGGATGGTCTTAGGCGACCCCTGTGAAAAGGTCATTGACCGCCAAAGGGGTCGAGACCTACAGGTTGAGAACCACTGCTCTAGAAGTTCTGAAGTGTAAGTGATGCTGATTTGGGCCTTCTGCAGTATCAACGCTACCCTGTTATATGGAGTCTTCAGTAATGTGAAAAGTACATTTCCATGCCTCTGGTTCTATTTTATTCATCAGTTTATTTTGTTCATTAGATTCCTTGTTCATTTATTATTATTATTAGATTCAGTTGTTGATAGATAAGTATTTATTGCCATTTTATTGTTCATATTTTTTATTTTTAAAAAATACTTCCTTAAGCTCACTTTCTTTTAGTTTTGATGAGAAGGAACATGCAGGAGTTTCTTGAACCTGTCCTTTAGTGGAGCATCTGCTCAGCTGTTGACTAAAAATAATCACTAGCCAAGGACTGAGGTAAAAGAGGGGAGCTAACAGTTGTTGAGAACTTGTTATGTGCTCTGCATTTTTTTGTACATCATCTTTTTAAAAATTACTTCTTTCTAAGTTCAGAGGAGAGAGTAGGGGCAAGAGGCAGAGTAAAATGGTAAAAAATGAATAAAAATCGTGTCATATATTCCTATAGGATTTACAAGACCAGCTAGAGGATATGATGGAAGATGCAAACGAAATCCAAGAAGCACTGAGTCGTAGCTATGGCACTCCAGAGTTAGATGAAGATGACCTAGAAGCAGGTAAAGTTACGGGAAAAGCAATGCATCTGTAGCTTTAGAGTCTGAAAGGAGCAACTTCCTGGGACCTTTCCCCAAATGCTAGAGTAAATTCCTGTGAGGGTTACTTGAGAGGTAGTTTATGGTCCAGCCTTTGGGAAGACAGCTTGTGTGGCAGCCACATTGGACTTGCATACTCCACCTACAACTCTGGGATGGACAAGCTCTGAAGGAAGGTCCACACAAAGGCCTCTGCTGACCAGTGCTTGGTATCTAAACACTGCCTTTCCCTGCTGTTTTCCTTTTGATTTTGGTCTCCCTATTTTGCTACTGGAACTCCTGTCCCTCAGAATAGCAAAGCAGATCAAGAAACAGTAGTTGATAAATACTATTGTGCATCTACTATATACCAGACACTGTTAGGTTTGGAGATTCAGCATTGGAGAAAACAAATATGACCCCTGAATTCATGAAGCTTCTTAAGCAGGGATAAGAAACTGCTTCTTTCAAGTAGTTAATTGCAAGAGCACAAGTGGTTAGAGAAGTATGGGATATCATGAAGCACATAACTGGGGAATCTAACATATTTGGGATATGGGACCTAAAGGATGAGTAGGGCCCTGCCGGCTGGCGTGGCTCAGTAGTTGAGCGTTGACCTGTGAACCAGGAGGTCACAGCTTGATTTACAGTCAGGGCACATGCCTGGGTTGCAGGCCCCATCTCCATGTTCTGCTTTTGCCTAGAGCCTCCCCAACCCCACTCATTTTTTAATTTTCTTATTTCCCATCTAGAATCTCCCCTAATGAGTCTTTGCCTGCTATTATTGTTCCTCCTGGGCACTTTCTACTCACTTTACCATATACTTTTTTGAAAAGCCTGATTCATGTAATGATCACGTGGTATACAACAATTTCTGCCTATTTTCATTCTCTTCTTTCAAGTTCATCAATAAATGAGAGAATTTTTTACATTTAATATTATCAGGATTTTCTAATTTGAATTGGTCAGCTGATAACTATAGATTCTTCTCACGAAGACTGGGGGCCTTATAAACCCATGAAGAATGGTTGTTTTGTTTGTTTGACTTTGATTTTTGTTTTTCGTAGATTTTATCACATCAGTTCCATAGAAAATTTCTTATAATGCTAATCTTTTATTTTGAAAATAGAAATTAATAATCCCTTTTCCTTTGTTTTTATATGTTCATCTAATAAATAATTGGGCTTTCTTAACACAAGCTGCCAGTTTTCTTGGTTCCACACTTTTTTTTATGTTGACTATTTCAATTTCAGAGTTGGATGCACTGGGTGATGAACTTCTGGCAGACGAAGACAGTTCTTACTTGGATGAAGCTGCATCTGCACCTGCAATTCCAGAAGGTGTTCCCACTGACACAAAGAATAAGGTGGAAGCTTTTTCTGTTTGTAATTTCTATGCAGATCATAAAGGTTTATGCTTGATCACCAGTCTGGGATTCTAAAAAGTACTATTAAGTTAAAACAAGGAAAGACTGTCTCGGTCATTATTTTGAGTGCCCTTGAAAGCCCAGTTCTCTCACATTGGATTATGAACAGGCTGTGTAGACCCAGGAATGTTTTTAGACAATGACAATTTATGTAATATTACAAGTTACCTTTGTTGTGAACTTGCACTGAGTGCCTTTTAAGTTTTAGACATTTCCTGGAAAAACATCAGCAGCACATGCATGAACTGTGCTAGGCTGCAGAGTAAAAGAAAGTTCTACTCTCCAGGAACACTGGTTAATTAGAGGGTGGATGTTTTTAAACTAGGGATTAACAATTTAAGTATAAAACCTAATGTAGAATGATTCTAATTCAATACGGTAAAAGAAGCAGGACACTGGATTGAAGTCTGCCACTGACTGAGACCTTGGCAAATCACTTAGCTGTTTCGAACCTCTCTGGTCCTTGCATCTGTAAAATACAGGTATGATCTCACACAATTGTTGTGCAGATCAAATTAGATCTTGTATGTAAGGGGTTTGTGAACTTAAAGCCCTGTCCAAAGTGACAAGGTTATTATTATTATAAATAGAGGCCTGATGCACAAAATTCATGCAAGGGGCTCGGCCCTTGCAGCCCCGACTTTGTCCAGATGGTCATTCTGCTGTCCGGTCTAATTAGCATATTAGCTCTTTGTTATCTATAATAATAAAAGCGTAATATGCTAATTAGACCGGACAGCTGAATGAGGGCCGAGGCAAGCCACCACAGCTGCGAGCGCCGAGCCCCTTGCATGAATTTTATGCATTGGGCCTCTAGTGTAGGATAAAATTTTGCTGCATATGAAATCCTGCTCATTCCATCTTAGATCCTGATTCCATCTTAGTTGCCACTGGACATTTACAGTGCTGGTGTTTTTCTTATCTCCCAACATGCACAATGTAGTTGGCAGAATACTTGAGTGGAAACCAGTCTCAGCTCTACCTTTATTCACTGTGTAACTTTGAGCAAATTAGCAATTCATGTCTTCTCTCTGAATTTCATCAGTGTTTTTCCACCTGTAAAATGTGGGCAGCAAAAAGTGGCCAGATAATTTCTCAGGTCCCTTATAGCTGTTTTCTGTAAATGCTTGTCTTCCCTTACTCTACTCCTCCCATCTGCCTTGAGCTTGAGGTCATCTTACCTTTCTTTCCCTCACACCACCCCCACACCTCTGGCCACTTCAAGGTTCCAGGTGCATAGGTTGTTTTTTATCAGCACACGTGAAAGAATTTTTATGAATACCACCATAGCCCACCTTTTTAATTCCCTGAAGCATGTATGTTAGGTCTACTTCTAGAAGGTCACATGTTCCTAAGTTAAAGTGCTGTTGGGATATGGTTTCTAAATTGATAGCAGTATCACTGCCTATAAGTTTGTAGGACAGTATGTTATGGCGGTAACTGCCTGTTCTGGGGCACTGCTCCTTCAAGGATTTGGGAAGTTATAAAAGTTAATTGCTCACTTTAGGGATCAGAGTGAAAATGGGAATCTGGAGGCAAGGACTAACTCCTCCTGGACCCTCCCAGCCCTGTTTTCCCCTTTCTAGATTTACACTGCAGTTTCTTTCTGTTTCTGTTTCTCTCTTACTCTTCCTTTACCCTGTAAAGATCACCTCTTTGATCTCTTCTAGTTCTTGTCCAGGTTCATCACTTCCTTCCTTACCTTTCATAAAAAAAAATCTCTCATCTTCTGATTTTGATTTTTATTGATTAAACATTTGGAGATGAGTTTTAACTATTAAATATTTGTAATCATTTTTTTAATCAGTTGAAAAATAGTGGCACTATGAGAATATTATGCTAAGTGAAATAAGTCAGGAAAAGCTAAAGAACCACATGATTTCACTCATGTGGGATATAAAACTGAAACTCATGGGCAGACAACAGTGTGGTGACTATCAGAGGGAATGGGGTAGGGAGGTGGTAGGGATGGAAGGTATACTAGTAGTTTGACTTTGGGTGGTGGGCACAAAGTATACTATTTAGATCTTGTATCTTAGAAATGTACACTTGAACCCTATGTGATCCTATTCGCCAATATCATCCCAATACATTTAATAAAAATTTTTAAAAAAGATAAATAGTGGCACTAAACATTGCTTCCTTTTTACAGGATGGAGTTCTCGTGGATGAATTCGGATTGCCACAGATCCCTGCTTCATAGACTTGCATCGCTCAAGTACATCTTGTAAAATAAATACATATTCTGGGACTAGGAAATATTTATCTTTCCAAATTTATCATAACAGATTATGGTTTCTTTCCTTTCTTTGAAGGAAAAGTTAATTACATTGCTCTTTTTTTTTTCCCATTAAGAGACTCAACATTTGGGTGATGCTTTCTTTGTACTAAATTTTTATTCCTTTTCTCTTAGGAAAGACTAACTTACTTAAAAGTATCAATGGGCATGTATGATTTCATTCCTATAATTTGAAATAAAATCAAGGAAATGGGACTCTTTAGATTTTATGATAGTTTAACTCCATTATCTCAAATTGACCTGATAAAATTGATAAGGCAGATGGGATTTCTGGGACTCTTCATATTATGATTCAAAATCATTTGCGGTATTATAGGTGGTTAAAGTGATGGCCTTTTTTGATGAATATTGTTGTGTCTTGTGAGTAAAGCATACTGTGTCCAGTATTGGAATGGAATTAATACTATGTCATGAGTGGATGGTTTTATTCTATGGTTCCCTCAGTATTACAGCTTGACTTGTAACAGTAATGAATATTTCTTGATATTTAATGTATAGGACATTTATTTATACTCAATAAATATTTTTCAAAAGGATATAACTTTAATAATATCACTTTCGCCTGAAACCTCCGCTGTAGAAACCAAATTTAATATAATTTTAATGTTGCCTGGCCAGTGTTGCTCAGTGGTTGAGCATGGACCCATGCACCAAGAGGTCATCGGTTCGATTCCTGGTCAGGGCACATGCCCGGTTACGGGCTCAATCTCTGACAAGGGACATGCATGGAGCAGCCAATCAATATTGGTGGTTCTCTCTCATCCATGATTCTATCTCTCTTTCCCTTCCTCTCTCTAAAAATCAATTTTAAAAATTTAATATAATTTTAATGTCACTTCAGCCTAAAAACTCCACTACAGAAATCGAATTTACCCGGTGGCATTGTGGTATAGAGGAAAGATTGAGGAATAATCCAGGCTTGGGCCCTGGGTCTGCTATGTAATAGCTACTAGGTAGCCTCCTCACTTCTATTTCCTTATTAGTAAAATTGTGCTTACCTCACAAGGCTCTTGTGAGGAATAATGGAGATAATTGTCATGAGTACTTTGTTAACTGCAACATACTATTTTCATATGAGGATTTATTAACAATAAAAAAGCAGGGGCTTCTTTCTTTTCTTGGGAGTGCTACAGCAAGTCCAAATTCCTGCCTGATTTCAGGATCTTTCAGGATCCATCCTCCTTTCCACACTCAACTTTTCACCAACAACATTCCCTCCTCCACCTTGCTGGGTGCCTCACAATGCCACATGCACCAGCCTTTCATGTGTCAGCAGTTCACAACAGAATTGAGCATAAAATACAGAGTTCCCGTATACTCCCTTCCCCACACATGCACAACCGCACCTCCCATTCCAACCCCACAACTATAGACATTCTGTACCGGAGTGGCACATTTGTTATAATCTATGAACCTATATTGATAGATTTTATCTCAACGTCCATACTTTGGGTGGTGTACAGTCTATGGGTTTTGACAATATACCTACCATTGAAGTACCATACAAAATAGTTTCACTGTCCTAAAAATCTGTGCTCTGCCTGTACCTCCCTACCTCCCCCTGAGCCCTGGCAACCACTGATTTTTTTACTGCCTCCATAGTTTTGCCTTTTCCAGAATGTCATCTAGTTGAAGTCATACAGTATGTAGCCTTTTTACATTGGCTTCTTTCACTAAGTAATATGCACCTAAGTTTCCACCATGTGTTTTTTTTGGGCTTGATAGCTCATTTCTTTTTAGCACTGAATAATGCTCCATTGTCAGGACTTCTTTTTAATGTAACTATTTACAGCTATAAATTCCTATCTGACCACTGCTTTCATTGCCTGTCATAAGTTTTGGTATGTTGTGGAAGTGCTGTTTCTGGTGTATGGTAAATGGGTACATGGGCTCCTTTCCATGCTCCAGCTCCCTCTCCCACCCTGCGGGAATACTGGTATCGTGAAAACCCTCTGTAAATGGACTGTGAGACCTTGGGAGCCTGGCCAGCTCCTTGGCCTAAGAAAGGCCACAGAGAAACTGCTTCTAGATATGACCCAGATTGCAAACAGCTAGTGTTTTATCTAATACAGCTTGTTCTCTGGCACGTTCAACTCCCAACACCTCCCTACCCCCGCACCCACTGGCCGCAGGCTAGATGGGACTGGTGGAAGATTGCACTGGTCAGCCACCACCAGTATGCACGTAAGTCCTGATAAACCCATCTCTCTCAAAGCCAGTCCTCCAGTTTATTTATTTGGAATCCACAAACAATATGCTAAGGTTTTTTTGAACCTCAGCTCTTTGCATAAAATAGGAAAGGCAGAATAAATGTTTATTCCATTTATTTACAAGTTTTGAAAATAATGAATAGGTTTCCTAGTGCACCAGTAATAAATAAATTATTGCCTTTCAGTTCCAAATTTACCTTTTTGCCTGCTCTGTGAAATGGATTTGGGCCTTTTAAATATTTATCCCTTTCCTGCTCTTAGATATTAAGCTTTGTCAGTAGAGGGCACCAGAGAGAGATTGCAGGGAAAAAGGGGTTTGTTTCCTGTTTCTAGTTAGGCTTCTGTGCTCTGGGCAGCTTCTCCAGTGTCTGGCTCCTGTAAGGCCTATGGCTTCTTCAGCAGCTGGCTTTTTCAGTGTATGGTAGCTAGCAGCCAGAAACAACTTCTGGCATCCCCCCTCAGGTGGTTTGTAGTGGAGTGTCTCTTGTGAGACACCTCTCTATACATGGCTCTTCCCAACACCCTACAATACGTAGATTTATGGCAACCTCTTTTATATATATACTAGAGGCCCAGTGCATGAAATTCATGCACTGGGGGGTGGGGAGGTCCCCCTTAGCCCAGCCTGCACCCTCTCCAATCCGGGATCCCTCTCACAATCCTGGACCACTGGCTCCTAATTGCTCGCCTGGCAGTCGGACATCCCTCTCACAATCCTGGACCACTGGCTCCTAATCACCCCTCACTGCCTCTGTGTCCCTAACTGTCCCCCCTGCTGGCCTAATCGCCCCTCACTGCCTCTGTGTACTGGCCTGATCACCCCTAACTGCCCTCCCTTGCTGGCCTGGTTGCCTCCAACTGCACCCCCCCTCCAGCCTGGTTGCCCCCAACTACCACCCCTGTTGGCCTGGTCGCCCCTCACGGCCCCCCCGCTGGCCTGGTCGCCCCACACAGCCTGCTGTTCAGTCATTTGGTCGTCCCTCACTAATCCCCCTGCCAGCCTGGTCATAGGCAGCCATCCTGTGAGGACATGAGGGTTAATTTGCATATTACCTCTTTATTATATAGGAAGGATATATATGTGTGTGTGTGTGTGTGTGTGTGTGTGTGTGTGTGTGTGTGTGTTAGAGACCTGGTGCACAAAATTCATGCACTGGGGGGGGGGGGAGGTCCTTCAGCCCTGCCTGCGCCTTCTCACAGTCTGGGAGCCCTCAGGGGATGTCCCACTGACAGCTTAGGGCCCGGAGGAGCGGGCCTAAGCCGTCAGTCGGACATCCTTAGTGCTACTGTGGAGGCGGGAGAGGCTCCTGGGGTGATCTTTATTGGACACTATCTCAATCAACCTTAGAGGTAGGGGCTATTCCTTATATTGCTAATCCTGTATTCTTTTAGAGTTCTCTTTTGATTCTTTTATTTAGTTAGTTAGTTAATTCTCACTGGGGGATATTTTTCCATTGATTTTTAGAGAGGATGGAAGGGAAGGAGGAGAGAGAAAGAGTGAGAAACATCAGTATGAGAGAGACATATTGATTGGTTGCCTTCCACACACACACACCCCAAGTGGAGTTGGGATCGAACTGCAACTCAGGTTCGTGCCCTTGACTGGGAATTGAACTTACAACCCTTTGGTGTGTGGGCCACTGAGCCACACCAGCTCTTTTGGTTATTAACCAATCCTTATTACTCCAGTCCCCTGTTATAGTTAATATGTCCTTAAATAAATAATTCCTCTCCTGTTCAAATTACTGTGCAGTTCTTCTCTCCTGAATGGACCCAGACTGATAAACTTGGTAATTTCTAAAGATGATAACACGTTTGTTTGATGAACTGATCTGTCAAAATTAACAGACTTCATGGAAGATAAAAATTGAAATGTCTAAAGCTGACAAGGAATTGATATCTATCATATACAAGAAACCATCAGCAAGAAAAATAGAGCAATGAGCAATGGAAATGAATAAGCAATTTAAAAAGAGGAAACAAATGTCATTAAGCAATGTCAGGCTCATTACTAATCAGAAACAAAATAGGAAAATGAGCAATGGATATGAATAAGCAATTTAAAAAGAGGAAACATAAATGTCATTAAGAAATGTGAGGCTCAGTAGTCAGAAGCACAAAATAATGAGAGCACATTACATCTATTGTTTGGAAAAAGTTGGGAAACTATAATGGTTATATCTGAAATATACTTGAGATCTTTCCTTTTTTCTCCACATTTGCTGTCACTCTAGTCAAGGCCACCATCATATTCTGCATTTGCATAATACAAAAATGTAACTGGTCTGCCCACTTCTATTCTTGCTCCCCACAATTCACTCTTCCCCTAGGAGCAAGAGAAATCCGTTAAGTGTATCTTTGCTTAGAGCCTTCCTATCGCTCTTGGGATAAAATTCATCAGCATGGCCTGTGGGTGATCTGCATTATCTCCTTAACCACCTCTGCAATTTCATACTGTGTCCCTCTCTTTCTCACTATTCTCCAGCAAATATTTTAATACCTTGAAGACTTCAAGCTCTTTCCTTCCTCATAGATTTTGCATATGCTATTCCCTCTGAATCTTCACATAGCTTTCTTTTTCTCATCCTTTGTTCTACTGAAAGAATCCTAGTTACATTCTCTCTCCCTCTCTCTCTCTCTCTCTCTCTTTATTTATTTATTGATTTTAAGAGGGAGAGGGAAACATTACTTTTTGTTGTTCCACTTATTTATGCATTCATTGGTTGAATCTTGTATGTGCCTGACTGGAGATGGAATCCGCAATCTTGGTATATCAGGATGACACTCCCAACAACTGAGCTACCCCACCAGCGCTGGCCACATTTTTCTGAAAGAGATCCTAGTAAGTCTTAATATTGTTATTCTGTTAGTTTATTTCATAACAACAACATAATTTGTAGTTATTTCACAAATGTTAATTTGTAAATATAAACTACTTAGTTTTTACCTGGCCAGTGTGGTTCAGTGGTTGACCCAAGAATAAGAGGTCGCTGATTCACATTAAAATTTACTTTTTAGAGAAACAGCGTTTGACACTGTCCCACACTAGAGATTGAAAGGCATAGCAGATCTACCTAATACATAGTCACAAACCCAAGCAGGGAGCCAAAATGAGACAACGAAACAACCTCTAAATGAAAGAACAAGAGAGTTCTCCAGAAGAAGAGATATGAAATAGATATAAATTTATCTGAAACAGTTCAGAGTAATGATGGTAAAGATGCTCAATAGCATGAGAAAAGATATAGTAACTATGAAAACATAAAGAATGACCTAGCACAAATAAAGAACACACTGGAAGGAATACACAGCAGATTAAGGGAAGCTGAGGATCCAATCAGTGAATTAGAAGACGGAGGTAGAAAGAATATAGGATTTTTAGTATTGCATTCATAAGCTGTATACTAGGTTTGTTTGGGTAACAATGTGTTTTTTTTCATTATCTTCCAGATATTTGGATGATTAAATACAGGGGTGGGCAAATAACTATTAATAAATAATAATACAAGAATAAACTGTGTTTTGTGTGCTCACAACTGTAAAGCCAAAAAAAATTTACATTTATCTCCCCTACTATTTTTTTTTATATTTTATTGATTTTTTACAGAGAGGAAGGGAGAGGGATAGAGAGTTAGAAACATTGATGAGAGAAACATCGATCGGTTACCTCCTGCACACTCCCTACTGGAGATGTGCCCACAACCAAGTACATGCCTTTGACCAGAATCGAACCTGGGGCCCTTGAATTCACAAGCTGACGCTCCATCCACTGAGCCAAATCGGTCAGGGCTATCTCCCCTACTAGACAATTCTTTTCATGACAGCAGGAACCATGTTTATATTTTCTCACCATTTACCTCTAGCACTTTAGTGCTGGGGTCCAGCCCCAGCAGGTCCAGGGGTTCCCAAAGGTGTGGACGGAGTCGGCGAAGAAGGAAGGACACGGAGGCAGCGTTCAGGTGGTCAGCATGGTTGGGTTCTCTCTTTTTTGTTCTATTACATCTATATTTATACTATTTGATCCCATAAGCATGCCTCTATAATTACAGCATGGTATGTTTCGGAAAACCTTCTACAGTTCCTAGTTTCATTTCCATAATCCTGTCTATCTAGTTCTGTTGATTTTAATCTTGTCTAGGTTAATCTCTGTGTTCCATTATAAGGGCTATTCCAAGGTCACTATTCTATTGCTCTACTGATAAGCTACAAGGAAGTGACTGAAGGAGATTATCCTACCCAGTAAATGTTATGTTCTCCCAGCCTCGCTGCTTGCCTTCCCTGGGACTGCCCTGTGTCAGTGGGTCTCCAGGGGTATAGGCTTTGGTGCTGTCCCTGGTGGGCAGACCCCTGGGGATGTGGGCCCAACAAGTCCCAAATTTATTGCCAACAGTCTTAGTCCAAGTTCTTCATAAGTAGTACATGGTATTTCTGTAACACTAGGGGGATTTACTGATTTATTCTCTTCCTTAGTCCTGTTAACCCCTAACATGGGGAAACAACTTTCTCGGGGAGGTGGTCCTGTTTAAAACACATAGCGCTTAAGAGGGGGAGCAAACATATGTCATATATGCCAGGTCCCTTGAAACATAAACTGTGCAGATGTTTCTTCCCTGCAGCGACTGCATCAAGCAGCAAGGGTGGATCGGCTTTCAGCAAATTCCCCCATTTAAAAAAAAAAAATACATTTTATTGATTTTTTACAGAGAGGAAGGGAGAGGGATAGAGAGTTAGAAACATGGATGAGCGAGAAACATCGATCAGCTGCCTCCTGCACACCCCCTACTGGGGATGTGCCCGCAACCAAGGTACATGCCCTTGACAGGAATCGAACCCGGGATCCTTTGGTCCGCAGGCCAACGCTCTATCCACTGAGCCAAACCGGTCAGGGCAAATTCCCCCATTTTTATTTTTTAAATGACAGCGCGTGTAAATCAGCGGCCACCTCTCAGATTGGGTTGTTTAAGACTCGGAAGAAGACTTGTTTGTGATTTTGCTAACAGGTCAGTCGGAGGCTTAACCCTATATCGGCTCCCCACACTTTAAGTGATGCCTGACTGAGACAGAGTACTCATTAAAATGTGTGTGAATGAATGAATCCATTTCCCCATTCTCATGAAAACCTGGGCCAGTGAATTACTTTACAAATGTAGATGCTTCACACTTAAAAATGTTGTGTTCTATTCTGTAATGCAACAACAAAACAAACACTCCACACATTCACTTAAGTTTTTATATTTTATACTTTAAAAACTATCAGCGCCTCCAAACTTTCCCCCTCATGTTGTATCTCTCCTATTTGTTGTCATCTGCCCGTTCACCATTCCTAACATGTGGTTTACCGTTTTCTGATTTGTAAGAGCTTTTTGTATATTACCCGTTGTTTTGCACATCGTTTGTCCCAAGATTGCCTTTTGACCACTTAATTTTGTTTTATTTTATATATATGTATATATTTATTTTGTATTGACTTAAGAGAGAAAAGGAGAGGAAGAAATAAAAACATCAATGAGAGAGAATCGTTGATTGGCTGCTTCCTGCACGCCGCACACAGGGAATTCAGCCCATAATCCGGGCAACCCAAGCGAACATGGAACCGGGGGTCCCCGCTCCACCACCGAGCCAGGCCAGCTGGGCAGTTTGGTGTGTTTTTTAACGTGAACTACTCTAGATGATGTCCGAGCTGACTTCAGAAGACTAAGGGAAATTGGGTGGGTGGGAGAGCAAGGGGCATAGTAGGTGAGGACAGTGAATCTTAAAAACGAAAACCATGATTACGCAAGCGCCCCCGCCCCACGCCCATATTCCTTGCAAGCTATAGTCACTTTGTCTCCTCCTTCCGCCCCGAGCGTGGCGCAACGGTCTGACGTCAGGGACGCACGACAGACTTAACTCGGGCCGCGCAAACTCTGTGGCCCATCTACCCGGCGCGCTGAGGCGAACGTTCTCTCGGCGCCGGAAGTCCAGGGCACGTGACCGGGTGACAGCGCTTGCTGGGCTGCAGGGCTCGCTGTAGGTGTTGCGGCACGCACGGGATGGCGGAGGCTCCTCCTGTCTCAGGTACTGCTCTGGCCCGTGTGGGAGTGGGCCCTTCTCTAGTTGCGAAGGTTTGGTCAGGGACGGGTCCTAGGGCTTCGGCCATTCATATCGCGAGAATGGCGCCTACTAGGGTTGGGGATAGTGGCTCGGAAGGGCCAAGCCGCGCGCGCGTCGTGCTTACGGAGACCTCGACCATCTTCGACTAGGTCTGAAACCCGGCCTCTGGGTATCCAGGGAGAGCGGGTTTGTCCCAGCGCGGCGATGTGGGTGTCCCGTACCTCCCGGGGCAGCGGCTGCACTGATCTCGGAGAAGCGGGCGTCAGTGACTGGCGGGCCCTCGACGCCTAGTGGCTTTGCACGCTGTGCGTAAGGTGTATCGGCGCGTCCCGGGGCAGCGGCGGGGGCGCGCGCCGAACACCTGTGGTTTCCAATCCCGGCCTCCACGAACTCGCGGTGTGCCTGAGTCATCTTCACCCGTCAGTTGGGAGTCATTAAGTTAATTCCTGGGAGGGCTCCCGCCCTGTGCTGTACCTGCTCCATAATTGTTAGCTCACTTCCTCTCCCGGAGTTAACCTCTGTGTATGGAGACAGCCTCATTTGGCTATTAATGTACCATCCATTTCCATTTTCTTCAGAGTGCACCTTAGATCTTTGTTTTGCAAACTTTCGGACAGTAACCGAGAAGAAACATTAAACTTCGAGACCTCAGTGCACACATACATAAATATAAAAGAGAAACAAAAATTTCCTTACTTTCTCAGTACACGATTTTCTATTTCTTTTGAAGAATTACTTGTCGAAACCCACTACATTGACTTGGTTTCAGGCCCCACTCTTTCTGAAAAACAATTTGCAACATGAAATTTGTAAACAGTCATTGATTTGAGTCTTAGTTCTGCTATCTACTAGCTGTTAGGGTACTAAGAAGAGTATAGATGTATTTGTGTACTGGATGGCAGATAAAATGTATTTATTACGGTGGATCTTGGCCAGAGAGTTGGAGAACACACTGCATTGGTGTACCCCATTCCTGATTTGGGTATTAAGTCATCTTGGTGGGTGGGAACCTTTCATGCTGGCCTTTGTTACTCCACCACCCATTCTTTTCCCACCTCCTCTAAAATGGACCCAATGATCTCAGGCTCACTTCCGGTGTGCATTTCAGTGTTTGGAGAAGAATTGGATGGGACTAGTTGTGAGTCATAGTTTCGGCCAACAGTGTTGTGCCCCAGGTTACAACGTCCAACACCCCATCTACTGAGAGACAAAGTCCATACTCCAAAGGTCTCCCCACTCCCTCTTACTGGCCAGAGCTTGCTTTTGCCTTAGTTTCTATTCCATGTTCTTATTTCAGCATGATCTCTAACCCACACCTCCATCCCCACTCAAGGTTTCGTTCTCTTGCCTGCCTGCCTCTGTTCTCAAACAGCAGCCCAGTCCTGGGGGCTATCTTTCTGCCCACGTGCGGACTCCTATGCCAGCTTTGTCTCTGGACTTTATAATCTCCAGTTTACTCTGCTCCACCCACCCGTGGACACCTACAGTGCTGCCATGTAATCTTGGACCTAGGGTACCACTTGCACTACAGCAATGCCTTGGTATGAGAATACCATTTACTGAGTGACTTCCAGCTCCTTAAAATAGTGTGAGGGAAAGGGTGTTTCAGGTCTGTGTGAGTCTCAGGTCCAGTTTCCTGGTTCATGTGCCCTTTTTCCCTTATGTCTCTTAAGGCTCTTTCTGAGAGCTTTGCCTACGGGATCATGTCTAGTGGAGCGTATTCTGTATATGAGTAGGTACTGCCCTGTCTAAAATCTCCAGTTGCATCAACTCCCTACTGCTGAACATGAAACGCCCTCTTCCCATCTTTTATCAGTTATTTACTGACCCTTTTTCTGCCTCTCTCTCCGACCTTACTTCAAGCAGGAAAGGACTGCACAATACCCACTTGGTCTAATCTATCCATTCCCACCTTCTCTGCCAGTTTCTGAATTTGTCTAATCCTTTTGCCATTTTGTAAGGCCCTCCACTCCATCCCAAGAATTCTGCCTATATGAAAGCTTTCAAAACAAATTCTGGATTGAGTGAGAGGTTACCCTATGACCTTTATGATCTCGTTCACTTCTTTTGTGTATGTTTCTATGGTACCAGCTGCCCAACCTCTGACAGTGTAGTATGGTGATAGTGAAAGAGCATGGTCTCCAGAACCATATAGCCTGGGGTGGAATTCTAAATCCACTTTAGAAAACCCTTGTAGCCTTGGGCAAGTTACTTGCTCTTTCTGTGTAGCAGTTTTCTCATCAGGAATGTGAGGGAGGATTAAATGAGCTAACACATGCAAAGTGCTTAAAATAGTGCCTGACACCTGTTAAGTACCTAACAAAGTACCTAACCGGATTATTATTAAACCCAAAGACCCCAGGCGGTTACTGCGCCCATCTGTGGTTGGGTCTGTGTGTCTCAGTCTGTAATCCTAACAGCTATAATAAAGCACCATTTCAACCACCTTATACATGTTACTAATTTGCTTTACTCTTCATAGCAACTCTTTGATGTAGGAATTATTATCTCCATTACATATAAGAAAACGGGGGCTATATAACTTCCATAAAGACAATAAGTAAGCCCATGTCTCTTTGGCCCTATAAATTCATAGTATATTCTGTATGATACATATAGTTCTCACTTGGCTACTAACTAGTTTTGTATCCTGAGGCAAATCATTTTGTCTTTGTGCTACTAACTAGTTTTGTATCCTGAGGCAAATCATTTTGTCTTTGTGCTCCAGATAATATGTTTAATTTTTGAGACTGGGATTCTGGACTATATTATAAAGGTTATGTATGGAACAGCTAATATATATTCCTGGGGGGAAGAGATGAGAACTAATGTACTTACTATGCTAAGTACTATCTATGTGAAATCATACTTAAATTTCACAATAACCCTTTAAAATAGTATTAGCATCTTTTGTCATGGATGAGGACACTAGGCAAAAAGCAATCAAGTGATATACCTCAGCTTGTAGCTTAAGTTGGAGGGCCAAACTTCAAACTGATTTGGCTGGTTGCTAAGCCTGTTTACTTGATATTGCACAATGCTGCATTAGAGTTTCGAAAGACTCCATGGAACCTGCTGACTGTTGTCTCATCTCTGAACTATTTGCTGACTTTAAATTTTTTATTAAAGTAAATGCATGTATAAATAATGCCTGGCCCAGGTGAGCAGTTTTACTTAGCAACTCTCAGCGCTGGCTGTTGGTGAAGCTACTGGACATGCAATGATCAGTCTTCCACAACACCTTGAACCCAACACCTTCAAAGGAAACATGTTTTACTAAGAGCCCATTTTATACAAAGTCCTTAGGAAAATAACTTTTAGATATGGCTTACAGTCTGATGGGCTTCATGGTTAACTGATTAATTTCCTGGCATGTCTGTTTCTTGTGTCCTAGGTACTTTTAAATTCAATACGGATGCTTCTGAGTTCATTCCTCAGGAGAGGAAAAAATCTGGTCTACACTGTGGGAGTCAAAGAAGACTAGATTCTAATAGGATTGGTAGAAGAAATTACAGTTCACCACCTCCGTGTCACCTTTCCAGGCAAATCCCTTATGATGACATCTCTGCTGTTCATCAGTACAGTTACCATCCTTCAGGAAGCAAACCTAAGAGTCAACAGCTTTCTTTCCAATCCTCTGCTTCTAATAAATCACTCAAGAACCTTCAGAATCAACCTGTACAGAAATTGAGGAGTGAAAAGCAGCATATCAAAGTCAAGAGAGTACAAAGTGTAACTGACCAGACCTCAGATGTATCTGGCTTAGAAAGTGTGGCCAGATCAGAGAGTGGGACAAAGCTCAGAGAGCACAGCCCTTCTGAAAGTGAGAAGGAAATTGTTGGTGCAGATCCCAGGGGAGCAAAACCAAAAAAAGCAGCCCAGTTTGTATATAGCTATGGTAGAGGACCAAAAGTCAAGGGGAAACTCAAATGTGAGTGGGGTAACAGAATGACACCCAAACCCGAGGATGCCGGATCTGAAAATATCAAACCTGTGGGGGTTATCCACCCTGACTCCTCAGATACATCCTTTAGAAAAGGAGTACTGGATGGGTCTGGGGCCAGACGCAATGAACAGAGAAGACACTCACAGAAAAGGCCTCCCTGGGAAGTGGAGGGGGCGAGGCCACGTCCAGGCAGGAATCCACCAAAACAGGAGGGTCAACGACATACAAGTGCAGGGCCCAGAAACAGCATGGCCCCCGTTCCAAAGGATAATCTTAATGAACGACCAGCAAAATCTGCCTGCAGCAATGGGAACTTGGCAGTAGTTAACAAGTCTTCCAGAAGGCTTGACCTGGAGAAATGTGCTATAAGGAGGCAGGATCCTCAAGTCGCATCTTTCTCACGAGGCAAACAGAATCCCGTGCTAAAGAATGTGGAAACACACACAGGTAAATCTACCTAAATGGGTAGGAAATGTTTTGTTTTTCTGATTTTAACTTTTTGAATAGGTAATATATTCACACAGTTTAGAAGTCAGAAAGTATAAAAAGGTACACAGGTGGCTCAGTTGGTTGGAGCATCATCCCATACACCAAGAGGTGGGGGGTTCAATTCACAGTCAGGGCGCATACCTAGATTGTGGGTTTGATTCCCAGTCGGGGTGTGTATGAGAGGCAACTGGTTTATGTTTCTCTCTCTCTCTCTGTCTCCTTCTCTCCCTTCTCTCTCTAAAATCAATTAAAAAAAACAAACAGCCCGACCTGTGTGACTCAGTGGTTGAGCGCCGACCTATGAACCAGGAGATCACGGTTCAGTTCCTTTCAGGGCACATGCCCCAGTTGCGGGCTCAATCCCCAGTGGGGGACGTGCAGGAGGCAGCTGATCAATGATTCTCTCATCATTGTTGTTTCTGTTTCTGTCTTCCTCTCCCTTCCTCTCTGAAAGCAATAAAAATATATTAAATAAATATTTTAAAAAACACACACAAAAAAAACCATATCCTCAGGTTTGGTTAAAAAAAAAAGTACACAGTGAAAAAGTCTCTCTCTGTCCTTGTTCATCATCTGCCTGGATTCTGCCACCACCTTCTCCTCTCCCCAGTATGTAACTATTTACTTACTTTTTATGTCATAAGCAAATACAAATAAGGAATTTTTTTGTTTTTTAAATATATTTTTATTGATTTTTCACAGAGAGAAGGGGAGAGGGATAGAGAGTTAGAAACATCGATGAGAGAGAGACATCGATCAGCTGCCTCCTGCACACTCCCCACTGGGTATGTGCCCGCAACCAAGGTACATGCCCTTGGCCGGAATCCAACCTGGGACCCTTGAGTCCGCAGGCCGATGCTCTATTTACTGAGCCAAACCGGTTAGGGCGGAATTTTTTTCTTAAATAAGGAATTTTGTAAGTGTTTTGAAAAATGCATATATGGATGGTATAGATATTTAGTAGCAAGAATTTTTTTACTTTATTTTTATTCAATTTTATGATAAAAATACAGATCTTCATACAGTCCAAGACAGAATGAGTAATCAAAAGTTATTTTCTTATCATAAACTAAATAACTGATAATAAATACTGACAGAAGACTACACAATGTACCATAATATTATAAAATGTAGCAACTGATTCTTCTATGTGTTCTCTTTTCTTCTGTATGGGTGAATATTTCTTTATTGCTTTTTAAAACTTTTTAATTTTATTTTATTGTTGACAGTATTATAGATGTCCCCCAATTTTTCTCCCCTTTCCCCCCTCTTCTCAGCCCCTGCCCCACCCCACCAGGCCTTCACCACACTATTATCTGTATCCATTGGTTATGCATATATGTATATAAGTTCTTTGGTTAATCTCTTCCTATCTGCCTCCTCTACCCCCATCTGTGATATGTCAGTCTGTTTCATGCCTTCATGCCTCTGGACCTATTTTGTTCGTCAGTGCAAGATTTTTTTGAATTATGAAAGCACAAGTAGAGGATGATAATATCTCCACTACCTCTCCTGGTTCCAGCCTGTAACATCTTTTTATTTTTTTTTAATATATTTTATTGATTTTTTACAGAGAGGAAGGGAGAGGGATAGAGTTAGAAACATTGATCAGCTGCCTCCTGCACACCTCCTACTGGGAATGTGCCTGCAACCAAGGTACATGCCCTTGACCGGAATCGAACCTGGGACCTTTCAGTCTGCAGGCCGACGCTCTATCCACTGAGCCAAACCGGTCAGGGCCTGTATCATCTTTTGTCTGCTCATCTGCAAGTGTTCCTAACTAATCTCGCCATCTCCAGTTTCTCTCAGTTCATCTCTTACACTAGGATCAGAGAGTTCTTTTTCTAAAACACGTATTGAATTGTGTCACTACCACCACCCCGCCTCCTTTTGTTCACTTTTTTTCATCACCTACAGATTTTGGCTTCAGCCTTACCCAACAACCCCATTTTCTGCTGCCCATCACATTTTATTCCCTGGACTCTATATCTTTTTATCTTTTCATGATGTTGCATGTTTTGGCTCTCTCTCTAGAATGTCTACCACTCAGCTCATTGGTGAATTCTTACTCATTTCTCAAAAGCTAGTTTAGCCACATGTCCAGGAAACCTTTTCTCACCTCTACAGATAAAATAAATCTTTTCCAGCCCTGTGATATGTCTTTCCCTTACATATGCATGCTTCTATTATAGCAGTTACACTGAAAACCATCATTTGTTTATGTGTCAGTGCTCTTCACTTATTTATAATCTCCTTAGAAGCAGAAACTGTATCTTTTTTTTTTTTTTTATTTCAGAGAGAAAGGGAGAGGGGGAGAGAGATAGAAACATCAATGATGAAAGAGAATCATTGATTGGCTGCCTCCTGCACGCCCCTATTGGGGATCGAGCCTGCAACCCGGGCATGTGCCTTGACTGGGAATCAAATCGGTGACCTCCTGGTTCATAGGTCAACACTCAACCACTGACACGCTGGCCTGGTGAGACTGTATCTTTCTTGACTGTTAGAAAGTTCTTCCTTACATTGAATTGAAAACTTCCTTACTATAAATACTTTCTATCCTCTGGTTCAAGTTCTGGCCTCTGGAGCTACACAGCAACTAGTCTCTCTCCTTAGAGTTCCCCTCCTCCTCATTGCAAATCAGCTTCTCGTAATATTTGAAGACACTTCTCATTTTGCCCTGAGGATATATTTCACCTAGACCCGTGGTTGGCAAACCGCAGCTCGCGAGCCACATGCGGCTCTTTGGCCCCTTGAGTGTGGCTCTTCCACAAAATACAACATGCAGGCGCGCATGTTCAGTGCGATTGAAACTTCGTGGCCCAAGTGCAGAAGTCGGTATTTTGTGGAAGAGCCACACTCAAGGGGACAAAGAGCCACATGTGACTCGCGAGCCGCAGTTTGCCTAGTTGTGGTTTGCCGAGCAGCGGTTTGCCGAACACTGACCTAGACCAAATAGCTTCATGGACCTTCACAGTTTTCATCTCCCTCCACTTTAATGTGACATACAGCCTAACATATGAAGCCACCACCTGCCTGAGTCTGTTTTCACATTGGCCTATTCTTCTAATTTGCTTCACCAGGCAGTCATTCTTGGGACCTCGACTTGTTTGTGAAGCCAGGCAATGTTATACCAGAGTTGTTTCTGAATTTGTAAGGCTGATTAATGGTCTCCTATCTATATATATAAAAGGCTAATATGCAAAGTGTCCCTGTGGGAGTTCGATTGCTCGCTATGACGTGCGCTGACCACCAGGGGGCAGCGCGTAACGAAGGAAGGTCCTGCCGGGCAGCTGGAAGGCCCCGATCGCTGGCCAGGCCTAGGGACCCTAACCGTGCACGAATTTCATGCACTGGGCCTCTAGTTGTTTCATAATGAATTATCACAAATGTAGTGGCTTAAGATATCACAAATTTATTATGTCACAGTTCCTGTGGATCAGGAGTCTGGGTCCAGGTTAGCTGAGTTCTTCACTCAGCCTCACAGGACTGAAAATTGGCCAGGGATGCAATCTCATCTGAGGTGTAGGGTCCTCATTCATGCTCACTGGTTGTTGGTAGGATTTAGTTCCTTATGTGTGTAGGTCTGAGCTCCCCATTTTCTTGCTGGCTATTGCCTGGGGGTCACTCTCAGCTCCTAGAGGCCACTTGCAACTCTGTACCACATGGGCCTTCTCCACAACTTGGTAGTTTACTTCTTTAAGGCCTATAGGAAAGCATCTGCTGTAGATTTTTCAAACCTCTCTAATGTCTGTCTCTGATCTCTAGACTATTTTAAAAGGACTCTCCTGATTAGATCAGCCCCCCATATTCAAGGGGTAGAGATTATACAGGAAATGCATACCCCAGGGTGGGAGTCTTGGAGGCCATCTTAGAGTTCTGCATAACAAATCTTTCTTGGCCTCACATCCCTACATGTTCTTGAGAACACTGTATTCATATTTACTGAGTAAATACTATGTGCCAAGCAGTTCTAGATACTAGAAATACAGTGCTAATGGGATTTACATTCTGGTAGGGAAGACAAGTAGAAAGCACTTAAATTTTTAATTTGTCAGGTAGGTGATAAGCTAAAAAGAAATATAAAACAGGTTAAGAGGACAGGGTAACAGGGGCACTAGTTTAGGAAAGGTTGGTCTCTTTGATGAGGAGACATTTGAAGAGAGACCAGAGGGAAGCGAAGGAGTGCACCCTGTGGCTCTTTGGAGAAGAGCATTCTAGGCAGAGGCAGAAACAGGTTTAGATGGGTGGGAGGGCAGGATCGGGTGGGAGGGCAGGATCGTGAGCAGTGAAGGTAGTGGGGAAGCTGTTAGGAGAGGAGATCAGAGAAATCACGTGAGCTGGATTATGTGAGGTTCTTAGATCTGGTTCTGAGTAAGAAGATGAGAAGCAGCTGAAAGGTTTTGGGAAAAGGGATGGCATGATCTTACTAACATTCTAAAATGAGCATTCAGCCTGCTGTGTGGAGATTAGGCTTTAAGGAAGCAAGGGGACAAGTTAGGAGGCTGTTGAAGGAGTGCAGGTAGTTGGTGGAGACAGACTAAATCATTCTTCTACCTTTGTTTTAAAAGCCTTCTTTCATTGAACCTAATGCCACATTACATTGTAACTACATCACCTGCCATATCTTATCATTTATTAGCCTCCAGATCTCCCAGCCCTCATTAATGCTTCTAGCTACATCTTTTCTTTACCACAGTGGTTCTCAAAGTGTAATTCCAGACTAGCAGCCATTAGCAACACCTGGGAACTTGTTAGAAAAGCATATTCTTGGGCCTCATCTCAGATTTACTAAACAAATTCTGGGACCCAGCAGTCTTACCTTTTAACAAGCCTCCAGGTGATTCTAAGGCATGTTCAAATTTGTGAACTAATTTACCATATATCTTGCTGTTATTGTGAGTAACTTTAGTGATCATGTGCATTGTGCCATCTTCAAGTTCTTTGATATTGTTAACCACAGGGACTTTGACCTTCATTCCATCTCCATACCCACTACCAGGGAAATAATCTTGGAAATGCCCCATCTCTGAAATATTAAAGTCTATGTTCCACTCTCTGACCATAGATTCCTGTCCTTCTGACTCTTTCAGTTTCTTCCACCCACTACCAGTTTTGCCAGCCTCCTACCGGTCTGTATTCCCTCTCTAGGCGGATCTTATCGTAGGTCATTTGAAGTATTATCCTTCTGCCAAACCGTTTGGTAGAATCACATCCCTGGATTGATGGTGCAATCTATCTTTCCTCTTCCTGGGTAACAGAATGCTGTTCCAGGAAATTACATAATAGTACAGATTTGGTGCTGTGTTTGGGTTCTTTCAAATGCTTTGCTGATCCTTGGTTGACTAAAATAAGGATTGGTTTTCTATATTTGAGTTTATTTGTTTTGTTTTTTAAACAGGTTCTCTAGTTGAACAACTAACTACAGAAAAATATGAGTGCATGGTGTGCTGTGAATTGGTTCGCGTCACGGCCCCAGTCTGGAGTTGTCAGAGCTGTTACCACGTGTTTCATTTGAACTGCATTAAAAAATGGGCAAGGTCTCCAGCATCTCAAGCAGGTCAGTCATTTCTCTCTTCTGAGTAGTTATTCTCACCCATTTGATATATTCACTTTTTAAAACGCTATTTAATTCTTCTTGAATATTTTATCTGCAGGGAGAATATGTTTTCTCATATATTTCAGGTGGCCAGTATTAAGCTGTAGATCTCAAACCAGCTAAACAAAACAATGTTAAAATATATTTAAGGTAAAATAAAATCAGTCACATCTACTGAAAATTGTGGTTTTTATCCAGGTAGCAACTATAGAAAACATTTCTTGTATAGTTTGCTTTAGAAAATTTATAGAAAGCCTCTGTTTAATTCATACTTGAAAGTTGTTTTGCCTTTAAGAAATCTTCTCCATAGTATTTTGTGGGCTTTTCTCAAAGGATACTAGTACTTATGGGTAATGCAAATGTTAATAACATGCTTTCTGAACTGTGGCTCTTCTTCCAATTTAAGATATCTGGGCTTTCATGCATGTACTTAAATATTTTATCCTTTTCTTTTTTTTCAAGCCAACATTCAGATAATGGTTACCTTGACATTAGAAATACTGTAATAGGCCCTGGCCAGGTTACTCAGTTAGTTGTACCTTCATCCCAATATGTCAAGGTTGTGGGTTCAAACTCCAGTCAGGGCACATATTAGAAGCAACCAGTGAGTGCATGAATAAGTGGAACAACAAATCTATGTCTCTCTCTCTCTCTCTCTCTCTCTCTTCCTCTCTTTCTCTCTCTTTTTCTTCCTTCTCCCCCTTCTCTCTCTCTCTCTCTCTCTAAAGTAAATTTTAACAAAATGAGAAATAGAACATTATCACTACAAAAAGAAATGAAAGTTATGTGATGAGATGGAGGTATTTGCTAACACTAATTGTATTGTGGTAATATTGCAGTATGTAAACATATCAAAGCAACATGTTGTACACCTTAAACTCACATAATGTTATATGTCATTTATATCTCAGTTAAATAAAGAACAAAATGGATACCCACTTGATTCATTGTATCTAAAGTCCTTATATATAAATATAAGCCTAAATACAGTATTTAAGCAAAGCATTCAGAATTGTGATTTTGTTTCTTTAATGTCTAAATCCTTAACATGGAAATTACCACCACTGCTTCAATGTTATAGCTTCTTATAGGTTTAAATTTTTTAAAATTATGTGTGCTTTTTAAAGGAAATTATTTTTGTTTTCTACCCCCTTTTTTTGGCAGATGGCCAGAGTGGTTGGCGGTGCCCTGCCTGTCAGAATGTTTCTGCACATGTTCCTAATACCTACACTTGTTTCTGTGGTAAGTTTTTTTGCATACAATGCATCCACTTCATGCATTGCACTTCAGTTCCCAGCCCAGGAGAGGTGGTCTGTTAGGCATGTCTTAGAAGTTACTAATAAGACTTCAAAGCCACATGGGTCTACTAGACATATGCATGTTGTCCATCAAACAGATAGAGTCACAGACCTTTATGACTTTGGTAGAGTATTCTGGAGAAGGGTCTTTACATCCTGTCCTCGGCTCATGTTATTTCCAAGCTGTGGTGCAGTTCTCCCTGGTCTTCACTTTAGACGAGCTGACCAAATGGCAAAGGCAGGTATAGACATGGGCTTCTTCTCACTTCTAGCTATAATAACTTTGATAGTCCAGATTTGAGCAGCATAAGGAACGTAGTGTTGAAGTATACTTTATTTTAACCCAATGAATCAGTCATTAATGTTTATAGTAGAGAGATTTTTCTATAGACCAGCATTACTAACTATCCTTGTGCCCTCCCTCTTTACGGAATATTCTTCCTGTTTTTAAATAGCTCAGTTCGCCCTGGCCAGTGTTGCTCAGTAGTTAGAGTGTCGGCCCACACACCCAAGAGTCTGAGGTTCTAGTTCATGTACCTGGATTGCAGGTTCATTCCTGGCCCAGTCACTCAGATGGGGCACATGAGGGAGGCAACCAGTCGATGTGTCTCCCTCCCTCCCTCTTTCTCTAAAAATCAATGTGTGACTCTGACAGTGATGCTGTTGCTGACAGAAAAAGGGAACACTGAAGGATGAGAGGTTTTAAAAAAGGAATGAGAGGTGTAAGAGGGAAGATAAGATGCTAACTTTGGCTGCAGATATAGGCAGTTTGAGGTGACTTGAAACCCCAAGTATGGATGTTCAGTAGATGGTTGGACAAGTAGGACTGAAACTTGAGACTTCAGGGCAATGCAGAAAATGTAGATTTGGAGATCATTGGCCTTTAGGTATATTAAACCTCACAGCATGAATAAGAGTTTTGAAAGAGACTAGAGAGAAATGCAGAGCCCAAGGACTGGGGACAGACTATCATTTAGAGCAGTGGTCGCCAACCTGTGAGGTCTGAAAGTTTGGTGACCACTGATTTAGGATGTAAATTGTCCAAGAGAATTTCTCTAGGGTAGGGGTGGGGAACCTTTTTTCTGCCAAGGTCCATTTGGATATTTATAATACCATTCGTGGGCCATACAAAATTATCAACTTAAAAAGTAGCCTGCTATATTTGGTCAAACATTTTATTAACTCACCCCTAATGCCTTGGCAGGGCCAGACCAAATGATTTCGTGGGCCTTATGTGGCCCGTGGGCCAGACATTCCCCACCCCTGCTCTAGGGCAAGGAGGAGTCCTGTGCCTCAGTTTTACTCTTCTTGCCTCTATGCTCAGTTGACGGAAGGTGCTTACTAAACATTTGCGGAGTGACATTAATTATAAAAATATAGCCGAAACTGGTTTGGCTCAGTGGATAGAGCGTCGGCCTGCGGACTGAAAGGTCCCGGGTTCGATTCCGGTCAAGGGCATGTACCTGGGTTGCGGGCACATCCCCAGTAGGAGATGTGCAGGAGGCAGCTGATCGATGTTTCTCTCTCATCGATGTTTCTAACTCTCTATATCTCTCCCTTCCTCTCTGTAAAAAATCAATAAAATATATTAAAAAAAAAAAATATAGCCCCCTCATGCCTACTTTAGAATAGGGTACTTCTGTTCTTTCCATCTCTTACTGCTTCTCTCTGCCCGTGCCCCCCTTTGCTCTCTTCCCTTATTCCCTTTTTTTTTGGCCTTTATAGAGATATTCCCATATTTATTCAAGGGCCCATTTATAGAAGGCTTATTTTGTAGGTGTTTTTCTTGGATTAAATGTGTCCATTAGTCAAAGGGGCATTTTTATAAGTGAAAATAACCTTGTATTTATCTTTTCCAGGTAATCCACCATTTAAGACTTATCATACTCAGTGAAGCTTTTGATTAATAGCATTATATTCAACATGTTATTTTAGGATTTGGGATAATATGTTTATTGAAGTAATGAAAACCACATTGATGTTCCATGCTGTCTAGCTATGTTGTATTATTTCATTAAAGTCTAGGATGCATTTGAAGTTTGTACCATTTGACTGTTCGATCTGATATGTTTTAGGCAAGGTAAAGAATCCTGAATGGAGCAGAAATGAAATCCCACATAGTTGTGGTGAAGTTTGTAGAAAGAAACAACCTGGACAGGACTGCCCACATTCCTGTAATCTGTAAGTTGGAATACTAAACCCCTGGGGATTCTTTTTTTTTTTTTTAAATATATTTTTATTGATCCTTTACAGAGAGGAAGGGAGAGGGATAGAGAGTTAGAAACATTGATGAGAGACAAACATCCATCAGCTTCCTCCTGTACACCCTCTACTGGGGATGTGCCCGCAACCAAGGTACATGCCCTTGACTGGAATCGAGCCTGGGACCCTTCAGTCCGCAGGCCAATGCTCTATCCACTGAGCCAAACCGGTTAGGGCTCTCTGGGGATTCTTGATGGACACATTTTGCTCGTGGCTTTGAGTGTACATATCTGGTTAGCATGTAACACGATGGAGTAAAGGGCAATATAGTATCATTTACTGAGCACTTATCCTGTAAAAGTTAAGTCATTGAATCCTTCAAACAGTCCAGTGATGTATATAGATATTTGTCATCTCCGTTTTACCGATGAGGCTCAGAAAGGCCAAATGTCTTGCTCAAGGTCACTGTGCTAGGACATGATGGAGCTGGTATTTCCAAAGCCAGTGCTCTTCTCACTATATTACTCTGCTGGCTTCCAAGACGAAACATCCCCCACTGATATCCAGGTCAAAAAGAGTATATAGGACAGAGTTCTGTTTGGGGAAAGGTAATTGTGAAGGGTCCTGTTGGCAGTATGTTTAGGATGTGAATCTCTTCCCTACAATAAGTAGAGAGCTTTAGAACATATTCAGTCTAAATAGTAAGATAAATGTGCAATAATAAACAGTTAATCAGTTACAATGCATTTTCTACAAGTTTTGACCTCAGACCAAGGCTTAGTTCCTGGGTTTGAGTCACTTAACAGTTATGTGATGTTAGACAAGTTACTTAATTTCTCTGAGCCTGTAATATAATAATGATATGAACTTGTAGAACTTATAGAGTTATGATTATTAAATGAATTGATGCACGTAGGAGGCTTGGTACAGAGCCTGGCATGGGGTAAGTGGTCAGAAAATGGTAATTCTTGCTTATATTACTGAAATCTAAGAGTGAAACAGACATCAGAATATTATCTCGGTACTTCTGCATGGAGCAGGAGTAAATGTTGAACCTGAGGTCTTACAATCAAGATGTGTGGTGGCTGCCCTAACCGGTTTGGCTCAGTGGATAGAGCGTCAGCCTGTGGACTGAAAGGTCCCAGGTTCGATTCCGGTCAAGGGCATGTACCTTGGTTGCGGGCACATCCCCAGATTATCTGCTTTGAAGATGGCAGTATTTATTGGAATATATAATTCCATTCTGTAATTTTTTTTCTTTGGCTTCTTTTCTTTCTTTGGCTTCTTCCCCTCATGTCAACTGTTTCTATCATTAGCCCACTGTCTGGTTATTATTTCACTAGCTTATGAGAAAATGTCTGTACTTCTCATGGACTTAATAAATTGAGCTCTATTATGTTGCTCAGGTTCTAAAAGACTCCATTGGCCATCGTGCCATTCAAATGAATGGCAAGCAATTTTTATCCCTGCACACTGCACTAAGTGGACCAAGACCATATTTGGAAATGTCATCTCTGACTATCAGACCCAAATAAAACAAGTATTTTGACTTGGGTTTTACTTTTCTGGCTAAATATCCTAAAGATGATAATGCTGTTAATTCTTTTTATATAAAAACATTGTTGTTGTCTTTGTTTAAATTTAATCAACTTTAGACAAATACTAAAACATTTCTTAGTAGATGCATTTGTTGCCATATTACAATGGGAGCCAGCTGGGGCAGCTTTGTTCAGATTTGGTTTATATGTATGATTGATTCATCCAAGTTTTTCTTTTTTAGTCTCTGCCATCCTGGACCTTGCCCACCCTGTCCCGCCTTTACGACTAAAACATGTGAATGTGGACGAACCAGGTAAAGTTAGAATTGTACTCTAAAGAAGACTTATTTTTCCTCATTGATCATTTCAGTGTGAATCTCTAAAATAAAAAATTAGTGGGTAGGTGTAAATAGTACTTATTTACTACCATTAATAAATAAATGTAGGCATAAATAGTACTTTTCTCTAAATAGTAGCTTTTTTTGCTGCCTCGATCCTGTTCTGCAATCTTATAAATGATTATGAAGTTCTATGCACAGTGAGATTACTTATTGAAAAGCCTAGTGACAGCCCAGCTCAGTGATTGAGCATTGCCCTATGAACTGGGAGGTCATGGTTCAATTCCTGGTCAGGACACATGCCCAGGTTTCGGGCTCAATCCCTAGTAGGGGGTGTGCAGGAAGTGGCTGATTAATGATTCTCTTTCATCATTGATGTTTCTGTCTCTCCCTCTCTATTCCCCTCTGAAATCAATAAAAATACTTTTTTTTTTGGTAAGAAAAGCCAACGTGACAGGGACTTCTTTTTCTTCTCTACTGGGTGAAAGAACCAGAATTGAACCCAGGCCTTTTTAGGTCTAGAAGGCAGGAACCATTTACCCGTGGCTAGCATAGTATCTGGCATCTAGGAGGCTTTCAGTGAATAGTGTTGAATGAAATAATAAGTGACCCCAGAGCCTCTCCTTTTTTCATTACAATATAATTTCTCCTGCATCGTCAGTGCAAGGATCACAGATAACTGTGGAATGTCTCTGAGGCCCAGGAAGACCATAAAATCATTTTTGAACCCTTCGACGAAATGGGATCAGGCAGATTTTCAATAATATGCATTTGTTTAATGTTTACTAAACTTAGGAGGGTAACAGTGTTGCCTGGGAGTCACATACAAGGGGTCTGGGTCAGAAAGACTAGGTCATATCTGGGCTCTGCCACTAACTAATTGACCTGGGCAAGTTGTTTCATCTCATTGAGCCTTGTTCTCTTACCATAAAGTAGAGATGATAGTGTTTTCCTCAAGGGGTTGATGTTAACCATGATGCTGAGCACTCGCAACTGATCATCTTAAATCTCTAACAGTGACATTTTTAAAAATATATTTTTATTGATTTTTTTACAGAGAGGAAGGGAGAGGGATAGAGAGTTAGAAACATCGATGAGAGAGAAACATCGATCAGCTGCCTCCTGCACACCCTGTACTGGGAATGTGCCTGCAGCTAAGGTACATGCCCTTGACTGGAATCAAACCTGGGACCCTTCAGTCGGCAGGCCGACGCTCTCTCCACTGAGCCAAACCGGGTTAGGGCTATAACAGTGACTTTTTAAAACAAAATATGTACTTGAAATAGGAGTAGGGGATAGAAAAAAATTTTTCATGTAGGAGAATAGACTCCAAGTTCTAAGTCATTAAACTGGAAAGAGACCTGAAGACAATTGTCTGAAAGCCCTGGCTTCAAGTCCTTCACTAGCTGATAACTCAGGATGTTTATTAGAACAAAGCCAGAATGATATGATTTCCCCATCCTGAATCAAAGTCACATATAGTGTGTTCTTAAATTTTATAGCTACATAAAATGCCAAAGCGCCAAGTCCCAAGAGATGCCATTCTCATTCTGAGAATGTATATTTAGCGACACCTCTCCAACTTTCCTACTGCCATCTATAAGTTACTGTGCGAGCTCCAGGCCCTTTCCCCTCCTGCATGCTGCTTCATGGGAACTCAGAAGAAATCGCATATAACAAAAACTTAGGAGTAGCTTTCAGTTCCTCAATGGTCAGAAAATAGGGGACAGAGAGGCAGAATGGGAAATAAGGAAAGCAAAGGAGGAAAAAGAAGCAAGTGGAGAAGGGCAGAGTAATTAAGGAAATAAGGATTGGAGGAGGGAAACAAAAAGTGGGGGAAACGGGGCCAAGAGAAAGGTTTAGTAGCTTTTGGGGGAGGGCTTGTACCAGTTTAGCTGTCAAACAGGAACTTAATGTCCAACATTAGACCAATGCTGTCTTTACACCTACTGTCTTTACAGGCACACAGTTCGCTGTGGTCAGGCTGTCTCAGTCCACTGTTCTAATCCATGTGAGAATGTTTTGAATTGTGGTCAGCACCACTGTGCTGAGCTGTGCCATGGGGGTCAGTGCCAGCCTTGCCGCATCATACTGAACCAAGGTAAGTGGTGAACACACCATCCAGCAATACTTGTGTACTTTTCTGGAGCCTTATTTATGCTTTTCTTGATGACATGGATTCATCTCAAACCTGTAGTCACAAAGACTGTTAGCTTTGCGCCTTGGACAGAGAGAACTAGAGATATATATTAATGCTTAGATAGTTTTCATTATTTTCGTTTCATAAAACCAGTATAGGTCATTGTCTTATAGAATTTGGACAATAAATTTTATTTTATTTTTTTAGGGAGAGAGAGAAATATCGATTTGTTGTTCCACTTATTTATGCATTCATTGGTTGATGCTTGTATGCGCCTTGACTGGGGATTGAACCTGAAACCTTGGCATATCCAAACAATGCTCTAACCAACTGAGCTAGTTGGCCAGGGCTGGACAGTAGATTTTATTTTATTTATATATTTTTGTTGATTTCAGAGAGGAAGGGGGAGAGAGAGAGAGAGAGAGAGAGAGAGAGAGAGAGAGTGTTTATCAATGATGAGAGAATCATTGATCGGCTGCCTCCTGTGGATCCCCCACTGGGGATTGAGCCTGCAACCCAGACATGTGCCCTAATCAGGAATCCAACCGTGACCTCCTGGTTTGTTGGTGGACATTCAACCATTGAGCCACTCTGGCTGGACAAAGATACACTTTTTTTTAATACAGTTTTTATGAGTATTATTTCTGATGTTTTGTTAGAAGCATTCTATTTTATGTTTTACTAAATGTATGCATTTAAGATTTGCTATGATTTTATAATGTTATATTTATTCTGATGTTGGTTTTCTGTGTAAGTAGATATCTATACTGAGAAAGAAGGAAAGCGTCATTAGATCTGCATAATTTCTATTTATTTTCTTCTCTTCTGGACTGCATTTATTATATAGGGTTTGGTATATTTGCATAGACTGATTTTAAAAAAATATTTTTAGTGATTTTAGAGAAGAAGGGAGAGGGAGAGAGATAGAAACATCAATGATGAGAGAGAATCATTCATCGGCTGCCTCCTGCACATCCCCTACTGGGGATCAAGCCTGCAACCCAGGCATGTGCCCTTGACCAATATCGAACCTGGGACCCTTCAGTCCGCAGGCCAACGCTCTATCCACTGAGCAAAACCAGCTAGGGCTTGCATAGACTGATTTTAATGAGATAAATTTTCATTATAAATTGAAAATGTAAAGTGACACTTAGAAAAATTATGTAAGTTGATGAAAATTCTTATCAGACTTTGTTACTTATTAATACATCAGAAACATAACTCTTAAACATAACGCATTCATAGCTGACCCCAAGAAATAAAGGAATCCATTGTTTCTTGAACCCACAGAAAAATCTATAGATGTTAGACTAGTTTCCCTATCTAACAAATAAAAGTCTCAAATTATTGAAAATTTTGATTTAGTGTGAATACTTGAACATGATTACTTCAAACTCAGCTCACAATTCTTGGTTTTCAATTATGGCCTTATGGACCAGATATTAGTTGCTTAATTTAGAGACTTGCTTCACTTTAATACTGTTTTCAGGATATGCTGCAGAGGCACAAGAGTGTCACATAATTTTTTATTTCCTTCTATAATGAAGCTCTTAGGTGGGACTTAGAGCCCCTGTGTAAGCCACATTCATTTCTGCATCAGGTCTGATCAACACTAATGAATAGTATTTTGTGTTTTCCTATAGATTATTTGGAATATTTTAAGAACCCATACAGGTAACTAATCTCATGTTTTTGAAATTGTGTCCTAAAGTATGCTACTGTGGCAACACCTCGCGAGATGTGTTATGTGGAACGGACATAGGAAAGTCCGATGGATTTGGGGATTTTGGCTGTTTAAAGATATGTGGCAAGTAAGGTTTTTATGTTTTTCTCAGTTAGAATAAAGCTGTATTTTATGCAACAATTGTGTAATAGTCTGTTGTTGTTTTTTAACAGGGATTTGAAATGTGGGAACCACATGTGTTCTCAGGTGTGCCACCCTCAGCCCTGCCAGCCGTGCCCACGGCTCCCCCACCTGGTACGCTATTGCCCTTGTGGGCAAACTCCTCTCAGCCAATTGCTAGAACTTGGAAGTAGTGGTCGGAAAACGTGCATGGATCCTGTCCCTACATGTGGAAAAGTGTGTGGCAAGCCTCTGTCTTGTGGTTCCTCAGGTAACTAGTAGACAGATGAATGTAAATGTTTGGCAGCAATGACTACTTAAGCAAAATCATTTTAAATCCTAGTTATAATATCAGAGGTTTTTCTAAATATTAGGATCAAATTTATATGAGCACATATCCTTTCCTCCTCAAAATATAGTTAAGAAAATTCACATTTGCCCAAGTGATTTATCTTTCTGATTTGGGTATTTTATTGCTAACTCAGATCACTTGTGTTAAGATACTATTCTATGGGGGAGAGGGGAAGGAGCAAACTCCAGATATACTTTTACTAATCCAGGGTTCAATGTTTAAAAGCATTTTCATATAATAGGAGTATCTTAACTAAAATTCTAAATACACTAAAGCGTTAGCCATTTGGACCACTCAAATGTCATTCTTTATAGCGAAGTTTTCCATTTAGCTGAGGATAATACTTCTGAGCATAATTTTAGATGGACATTTTTCTAAAATTATCTTCTTTCTTTAAACAGAGGTAACTGAAGAAAATTTATTTCCCATTATTGACCCAGAGTCATCATTTTTCTGAACCTCGGTTACTGTACTATGCTGAATACAGTGATGCCCTCCGAGACTGCTGATGTTTCTCAGGCTATTTCCCCATACCAATGAGCAGTTTGAATTGTTTTATCTTTTGTTAAAACTTCTTCTTGTTGTTTTTCTCGTCAATGATTATCCTACCTTTAGTGGCTCTTCCTTTCTTCTGACCTGTGGCTTCTGATTACTCGGATACAGAAACCAAAAAAGACTTTTTGGAATTAGCTATAAAGTACTAGTCTGAGTTTCTAACAGACTTTCTGAGGCAGTCTTTAGGAAATATACGTGTACAGTTTTGCAATGGCCTGGCAACTTCTTTCCGAAGGGAGGGAGGGAGGGGGAGGGAAGACACTTCTTCCTTGTACCAGCTGGAACCTATTGGTTTCCTTGTCTGCTTATCTTCAGATAAGCCCTATGAGATAGAGATGGAGATCAAATGATTTTTAAATCAAGAAGGATGGTAAAGATCTTCCCTTCTCAGAAAGCACATGAGTCAGTTTTGTAAGAATTTCATATGTAATCACCAGAAATCCTACTCGGAGGCTAAGATATCTTGTTGGCAATGAGAGAAAGACGAAATATTAAATGAGTAAAGCAAAGGGACTTGAGCAAGAGAAGGATAGTAACTATTAGTATGAACTGACCTGGTCAAGGGATTCAAGGATAATTAATCATGACAAACTTTTAAGGAACTAGGTTGAGTTGGATTGGGAAGCTCAAAATCAAGTGTATTCAGATCTGGCATATCTGTAGAAAGCTTGTTTAAGTCTTTTAGTATCTCACCGAGGAAATTTCCAGTCTAGACATTTAGCTTTAGTACAAGAGACTAGGTGGAGTTCTGCTATCAGGATGGTAGCATGAGCAGCTACTTGGACGCACTCCCCAGCAAAATAAGCATAGCTGGCAAAAACTATTAAAAAAAAAACAACCAACCATTTAAAGTCTCTGGAAACTGTTCTACAGGCATACGTCAATTAAGAAATATTTATTGAAGAAAATCTACTAAAACTCAGAACAGCAAGAATCTATGTCATTTGAGTCACAACCCATTTCCTTCTTCCTTTCCCCCCACCCCCAGCTCAGCACTTAACAAAAGCTTCATTCAGGATGGGTGTGCTCAAGAAGACAGGGCTTCCTCTGCCCTCAGCTCCCAATCAAGGGTTTTTTACTGGGTGGAGCAGACTACTGCATTTCTCATGCCCTCTAACTCCAGGTTAAAGAGGCTAAAATTTGGGTAAGCACAGCTGAGAGATTGGGGGCTTCCTTCCTTCATACAGCTTTACCCATGAGTCGGATGTTCTACCCTAATCACGTGAGAATACTGGGCCCAGTCACCCTCACCCTGGCTCACTTGCAGGGCAGAGGTTTAACACTACGAGAATTAAGCAAAGAAAACCAGAGACGACTATCCCATCTGGCATCCAAAATAGTGGCTTACACGTCCCAGGGGAAGAGGCAGTTTATAAGAAAGCAAGCTCCAAAGTGTTCCCCAAAGGAACTGACTTCAATTTGAAACAGAGTGTGGGGGAAAGTTCAGGGATAAGGTCCTTTAGAAAACAATAACTCCTCTTAATTAAGAGCAACAAGCTAAACTGTAGGCCAACTAGTTCACCGTAAAAAATTTTTAAAAAAATGGGAAGAGATGGCAAAGAGGAGCCTCTCTGGGATCAAACAAACTTCATAGACTTGCCTCAAAGACTACCCCTGCCCAAATTTCCTTGGATCAGATGCTGAGCAATTTATGCCTCAAGGCATTGTTCAAAACAATAGAGCAACCAGTCAGCAATTAGTGGAGTCTCAAGAGTAAGGGTAGTACCAAATGAGGCAGACAACTTAACTGAGTGATCAGAGAAAGAGAGAGAGAGAGCTCTGCTAAAACCATTGTCATCCCAGGCTCTGCCATCCAAAGGGTGACACCAAGGACATCATACCAGAGGGGAAATAGACTTCACTAAAGTAGCCTAGACAAGTCACAAAATAGATAAACAACAACAAAAATACTATGGAGAGAGAGAAAGAAAGCAGTATCCAGAGTTGCCACAAAAAATTATGAAGTATGCAAAGAAATGGAAAAAGACACAGGCAACAGAAAGTTTCTGTGTTCTGTGAGAGTGACCTTTGTCAGATTTAACAAAAATCAAGGTATCATGTTCAAGGAACTAAAGGAAACCATGCTTAAAGAAGTAAAGGAAGGTATAAAGACAGTGTCTCATCAAATAGAGAATATCAATAGAAATGGAAATTATAAAGAAGAACCAAATGGAAAATTTGGAGTTGAGAAGTTCAGTAATTAAGATGAAAAATTAATTAAAGGGGCTCACCAGTATTTTTGACTTGGCAGAAGAAAGGATGAATGAATGTGAAGATAGATTGATAGAGATTGTATAATCCAAAGAACAGAAAGAAAATAGAATGAAGAAAAATGAACAGTGCCTCAGAGAAATGTGGGACATTTTTAAGCACACCAACATATCTATAATAATAAAAGTGTAATATGCTGATTAGACTGGACATCATTCTGGATGTGATTCCGGACATCCTTCCGGATGAAGCCAGGACTGGAGGGAAGCCCCGGTCCCGGGTACCAGAGGGAAGCTGGTGCTGGCAGCCAGGGGAAGGAAGGCTTTACTCTTGTACAAATTTGGTGCATCGGGCCTCTAGTCTATAATAATAAAAGCGTAATATGCTAATTAGACTGGACAGCTGAACGACCCTCCAGACGTCCTTACGGGGGAAGCTGGGGCTGCAAGGGCGAGGCAAGCCACTCTGGCTGCTAGGGCAGAGCCCCTTGCACGAATTTCCTGCATTGGGCCTGTAGTACAGTATATAATGGGAATGCCAAGTTCTTTTCTCAACTTATTTAAAAAGCAGTTGTATAAAATAATATGTATGTAATTGGATTATTTGTAGAAATATATCTGGTAATAACAGCACAAAGGAGGTGGGTGGGATCAATGTTGTGTTGGAGTAAGGAAATGATAGCAGATGGTAACTCAGATTCACAGGAACAAATGAAGGACACCAGGGATGGTTAATAAGATAAATATAACAAACTATAAATATATACTGTTCTCTTTTCTCAACTTCTTTAATAGACCATAACATATATAAATAGTAATAACAGTATATTATTGGGTTTGTAACATATAGCTGTCCTATGTTTAACAATAATATGACAAAAGAGAAGAGGGAATATAGTTATATAGGAATAAGCCTTCTCTCTCATCGATGTTTCTAACTCTCTCTATCTCTCTCCCTTCCTCTCTGTGAAAAATCAATAAAATATATTAAAAAAAAATTAAGAAAATAACTCTTGCCTGGCGGTATGGCTCAGTGGTTGAGTATTGACCTATGAACCATTAGGTCACAGTTTGATTCCCAGTCAAAGGACATGCCCGGGTTGCAGGCTCCATCCCCAGTGTGTGGCATGCAGGAAGTAGCCAATCAATGATTCTCTCTCATCATTGATGTTTCTATCTCTCCCTCTCCCTTCCTCTCTGAAATCAATAAAAATATATTTAAAAAAATTTTTTTAAAAGAACTGTAAGTGAAATGGCAGGCATATATCCAAATATCAATAATAACAATGTGAATGGATTAAACAAAAACAAGATCCAACTATATGTTACCTTCGGGAAATAGACATTAGAATCAAAGATACAGTTAAACTGAAGAGACTATGAGGGGTCCTTGAGACAGGAATTGTCCTAAACCTTGCTCAACTGCATGAATGGCACGCCATCTATCACCAGATGTTCACAGAGCTCGAGTCTATGAGATTGTAAATCATGGCTTCTTATCATTTGTAAATCATGGCTTCTTATAATTTTTGATTCTCTAGTAACATCATCCATGGCTACAATTTTAAGGAGATTTAAGTATAACCTGGAGACTTGGGCCTAAATAAGGAAAGAGATAGATGTGTTCTTTTTAAAAAAAATTTTTTTTTATTGATTTTTAGAAGAGATGAGAGAGACATTGCTGAGAGAAAACCATTGATCGGCTGCCTCCCTGCACTGCCCCTGCCTGGGATCAAACCCACAGCTCGGGCATATGTCCTGACCGGGAATCAAACGGAAGACCTCTCAGTACATGGGACAATGCTCAACCAGCTGAGCCACACAGGGCAAAATAGATCTGTTCTTTTACCTAGGCAAAGCACCATGCAATCCAAAGCATATTCCAGTGACTACTGCTGGACTCTGTCCTTGCTAGAAAAGGCTCAGCCTCCTGGATGAAGGGAAAATAGAGGGGAAAGCATTGATGATATCCTTCTTCCCTCAACTCTGATTCTGGAGTTTTAGGGAACAGAGGTAGAAGACCAATGTAGCTAATGAGTGGGGGAATCTGCAATGAGTTGTTGCAATCTTCATTCCTAGCTCTTTTCATTTTTATTAAAGATTTCATTCATACCTGTGAAAAGCTCTGCCATGAAGGAGACTGTGGACCATGCTCTCGCACATCAGTTATTTCCTGCAGATGCTCTTTCAGAACAAAGGTAAATCCTAAAAAATGATAATTTTTGCCACCAATGCCTTTTAAATTGGTGATTATGGAAGAGGGGTGCGATCAAAATAACTTCAGTTTTATTCTTGTCATACTATGTATGATTTGTTGAGTCTAGCCAGTGTATACTGACACCTACTATGGTTGTAGGATAGATATCTGGGGTGGAGAGGGGATTGGCAATAAAAGCTCAGAGGCCAGTCATGGGGATAAGGAAAGTATAGCTCAGCAAATCAAGTGTGATAATGCTAGATGCTGGAAGAGAACAACAATAGCACTGATGCAAAGAATTAACTAAGAAGTTAGAGGGAACATAGTCCACAAGATCGCCCTCACTTCTGACACCTACTGCAAGAGTTTAGACAACTGCTGAATTAGAATGGTTCACATGACTACCCTCAAGGTTTGATAATTCACTAGAAGGACTCTCAGAATTCAGTGAAAGCTGTTATAGTCATTGTTACAGTATATTACAGGAAAAGAATACAGATTAAAGTCACCCAAAGGAAGACGCATGTAGGGCAGAGTCAGAGAAAGTACCAAATGTGAAGTTTCCAGTTGTCCTCTCCCCATGGAGTTGGAACATTGTTACTTTTTCAGCATCAGTGTGTACAGTGGAGTATTGCCAAACAGGGAAGCTCCCCCAGCTTTTATTGACGTTCCATTGTATAGGCATGATTGACTGCCAATGTAGCTGATCTCAGTCTCCAGTCCTTCCAGAGGTCTACTAATACTGTGTGGCCCAAAGCCCCCACCCTAAATCACATCATTGGTTCTCCAGTGTGGTCATCTCCCACCCTAAGACTATCCAGTGTGGCCATCCTGACCCTAAATCATATTATTAGACTAGAGCCCAAGTTACTTGTGACCCAAGGCCCCAGACAAACAATGACACTCCTATCTGGCATAATATTGCAAGGGCTTCAATATTAACTCCCAGAAGTCAGTAACGGAAGTCAGACTTCTCAAGGTCACGGTTACTCATTATACAACTGTTTTATAAGTTGACAAGTTTAGTCAGTGTGTCTACTTTCTACCCTGGGCAGTTTGAATTGGACTTTGTGTTATAAAAAGGGTGTCTTACCATTTTGAAATTAGGCCTTAGTGCCCATTCCTCTGTCTGTACCAGAAGAGTCAGGAAGCCTTCCTGTGGAAGTCTTTGGGTAATCAACTTGAGGAACAAACTGAATGTTGATCTACCCTGCTCTCTGACCTACTGCTAGTCATTTCAGTGCATGCCGGCCCCGTCCCAGCAGAGCACAGGCTGGGTGCAGACAGAATTCTGAGCCGTTGGTTCTATTTCTTAAATACAGCCCAAGGTCTGGGTATCAGCTGACTTAAAAATGATTCTGAGGATATAGTCCATAATTGGGAGATGCATTAATAGTTAAGCTTCAGAATAAAATACAAAATGTAAAACCACAGTCTACCTGCAAAAGTTATGTGAGCATTGTAGGTTTTTGTTTGTTTTTCCTGAAAGAAACCACAGAATGCAAGGGGCAGAAAGGAGTTCTGAATGTCAGGTAGAAGGCCACTTTATGCTTTGTAAATACAACTGGAAGACTGAGATGCTATGATTTAGTAATCACAAATTTAGTAATGTCCAGAGGTGCTCTCTGTGACAAAGAATCACAAGCAGTGTTGGGACGCATGAGCTCAAAATGGTTACTGTCGATTTGCTTCTTTCCTCCTAGTAATCCTTTTTTCACTCACCTTTTTTTGCTTCTCATTCACTCTGTGTCCTCACTCCCTCTAATAGTGGGCCCTATGGCAGTGAGAGTATTCTTAAAAAGCTATGTGTAAATTTTTGCAAATAAAAGCCTTATTGTAAAATTGCTATACAAATTCACTCTCAATGTATGAATTCTGTTCAACCCTTTGACAAAGTAAAAAAAAAAAACTCTCTTCGAAATCAGTAATCATCAACTCATTGTCCAGCCAGATTTTTCATGAATGTAGATTTTTCATGAATTGTCTTTTGTAATGGAATGACCTTTTCCATGGAAGTAAGTTTTCTAGATAAGTAAAACATTTCTTAAAGCTTCAAAGGTTGTTTTAATCACTTTGGTGGGAGTCTTTGAGAAATATATGGCATATGTTACTGCCTCTTTACAAAGAATACTGTGCTTAAGTTTTTATTAGTAGTTCATATTTATTATAGAGATTCATGGGAGCTCTGCCTTTCCCTACAGTTGCAGATACCACTCCAGCATGTCATTTCCTCTGTACAGCCCCGGATTAGCATTAACTGGAAAACTCACTCAGGCAATTTCATGAGTCACCTTTGCTTTATATCTCTAGAGAGCATTAGGGAGTTTTTTGGTATCATCAAACCTAGCCAACTCATTAATTTATCTAAAACATCTTCTAGCCAAAAGCTTCAATTTCTTTGACCTCTTCACTTCTATCATCAACTTTAGTGGTTGCCCTTTTTTATTTTCAGGGTCATTTTCACTAAGAACTAATGTTTTTATCATTTTACTTACTTCTGAGTACAATGCAACCTGTAAATGGCATCAAAGCCAAATACAAATGTAGTTGTTGGATAGCCAGCCAGGTTCACTCTACCCCAAATGACTGGCTTGTTCCCCACGCACCAGCCTCATGTTATTCAGGATCACGCTTCAACAAAATTACATGTGATAGATCTTTGGGACCATTCACACAATGCAAACCACAGTAATAAAACTTTGAATGCCACAGGTGTACGTACTCTAATCCCACTTTGCTGCAGTCCAGCTAGGTTGTCAGTAATGCTCTTAAGTGTGTAGAGTTGTTTGCTCCTGCATTAAATGACACCGGATTGTTACATATTTTCAATTTTTTATTGTTTTGTCTGTATATACCCTTAATAGGCAGTTATTTCTCTTTGCTTTGCCTACCTTTAGCAGCCCTTCTTTCCATTTAGATTTATAATACCTAATCTGTGCATTTGGAGGACAGGCCACAAAGATTGTTACAATTATATTTGCATGAAAAATTAGTAAGCCTGGGGCCTTGTTGTAAGTAGAGCATATTAATATAGGGACTGGGCTAATCTTGCTCCAGATAGTGAAGTTGGTGAATAAATTACCAGAGGAGTAGAGTACATTTGGGATATACATGTTACATTTAGCATTATACAATAGTTGTTTTGTTTCATTTATTCTTAAAGTAGTTACTTTTTCTTTTTCCATAGGAGCTTCCATGTACCAGTCTCAAAAGTGAAGGTATGACTGGGAAGGGGCATGAGGAAACTTTCTGGGGTAAAGGTAATGTTCCATAGGATTATGTATTTGTAAAAATTCAGTGAAGGTACAATTAACATTTGTGCATTTCATTGTATGTAAACTTTACCTCATAAGAAAAGGAAGAAACAAATTGAATTCTTATTAATGAAGTGCTGAAAATTTTAGGGGAAGTGTGCAACTTACCTTAAAATGCATTAAAAAAAGATAAATTGATGGGTGCGTAGAAAATAGATATGTGGAAAAATAACTAATGGAACTAATGGAACTAATGGTATAATCTAGGTAGTGAACATATAAGTGTTTACTGTAAAATTGTTTAATCTTTTTTATATGTTTGAAATTTTTCGTAATAAAATATTGAAGAGAAGTGAAGGTAACTAATATCTAATGGAACAAGCTTTTTTAAAAATATTCTTTTATAGGAAGGGGGAGGGAGGGCGGGAGAGAGAGAGAGAGAGAAACGTCAATGTGAGAGCGAAACATCAATCAGCTGCCTCCTGCACACTTACCGGGATTGAGCCCGCAACCCAGGCATGTGCCCTGACCAGGAATCTTACCAGCAACCTTTCAGGGCATGGCATGACACCCAAACAACTGAGCTACACTACCCATGACTAATGAAGCAAACTTTTTTACACACAGACTTCGATGCCTGATCCCCTTAAGGCTCGATAGGATATTGGATACCTGGAACCAGGGCCTCAGCCAGCAGCTATACCATTTTACATTCTCACCAGCAGTGAGGGTTCCAATTTCTCCCTAACACTTGTTATTTTCTGTTTTTTATTTTTATTAATATTATTATATCTGTCCTAAGTGGGTGTGAAGTGCTAAGTTGTGGTTCTGATGTTCATTTCCCTAATGACTAATGATGTTGAACTTTTTATTTGGCCATTTCTGTATCTTTGGAAAAGAATCTGTTCAAGTCCTTTACCCATTTCAAATTGTGTTGTTGTTGAGTTGTACGAGTTCTTTACAGACAGTCCTCGGTTTACGTTTTGTGGTTATGTCGCCATCTTCCATTTACTTATTAAAAAAAAAAAAGTTCTGTCATTTTGACATATGTACATATGTACTTTATGTTTTTTATTATTTATTTACCACAAGTAAAGGTCAGGAATTGTTATCTTTCTTTTAAATTTTTTTTACTGTTTCACTTCATTACTGCTGTGTATGTGCTCCATGTGAGTGACGTAGGTGCTTATGTAGGTGGGTTCCGATCTCTGACGTAACCCGAGGACCTACTGTATATATTTTGGATCCTAGGTCCTTATGAAACATGATTTGCAAATATTTTCTCCCATTGTGTGTGGGTTGTTTTTTCCCCCTTTTTTTTCTTCTTTCTGTTTAGTCATTTAATATAAGAGGAGGTCACAAATAAATCCTCCCTCTTTAGATCATGGCAATTCTAATCTGTCCCATAAGCATAGCCACTAAAATCTATTAGGAGAAAATATGGTAGTCAAATGGGAAAGTCTTTTCACTTTCTTGAAAGTGTTCCTTGATGCACAAAAGTTTTTAATATTGATGAAGTCTAATTTATGTTTTTGTTGTTATTGGGCTCTTAGTGTCCTACCTTTTTTGAAAGTATATCTGTAGGAAGAATTTCTTAAAATGGAAATTACCACTTAATTTTTTTTTTTTTTAGAGAGAGTGGAAGGGAGAGGGAGAGACAGAGAGAGAAACATCCATGTGAGAGAGACACATCGATTGGTTGCCTCCCACACGCACCCTGACCAAGGCCAGGGATCAAGCTGGCAACCATGGTACATGCCCTTGACTGGAATCAAAACCAGGACCCTTCAATCTTGACTCAGTCCTTGGCTCTATCCACTGAGTCAAACCGGCTAGGGCACTATTTAAATTTTTAATAGATACATTTGTACTCCAAAAGTTTATACTCTCGTCACTAAATATGTGTGCCTTTTTTCCATACCTTCACACATACAGTATATTAGTTGTCCTGTTTTCTATTTTTTGACAATTTGGCAAGTGAAAAATGGTATCTTATTTTAATATGCATTTTTCACTATTAACATTTTTACCACTTATTTACATAATTATTTTTAAATGTTTAATTGATTCTAGAGAGAGAAAGGGAGAGAGAGAGAAATATCAATTGGTTGCCTCCAACAGGCACCCTGACCAGGGAATAAACTCACAACCTGGGTATGTTCCCTGACTGGGATTGAACCCACAACCCTTTGAAGCATGGGATGATGCTCCAAACAATGGAGCCACACCGGCCAGTGCTTATTTTCATTATTACATTTGTATTTCTTAAGCCTGCAGTCACTCAGATATATGTTATAGCCTTTGCTTTGTTTTTCTTTTCAATTGTCCACAGCAGATGCTACATTTATGTGCGACAAGCGGTGTAGCAAGAAAAGGTTGTGTGGACGGCATAAATGTAATGAGATATGCTGTGTGGTAAGTGGACCTATCATTAGTCACAGTCAGATTGCATTCATTCAGGAGCTGGGCTTCTGGAAGCCTCGGCCATCTGGAATGCAGCCCAGATTTAGAAATCACTGGAAGGGGCTCCCTGAGCAGGAGTCAGAGAGCTGCCCAATCAAGCTGACCTCAGTCAGGTGAAAATGTCAGTCAGTGGCAACATGGAGGAAGAAAAAGACGAAAGACAGAGGCCTCAGGCCCCAGAGCTCAAGACTGCTAGATGAGCAGTTCTCCACAGGAGATTGTGTGCTGTCCCAGCACACAGACTGGCCTGTGCTTAGTAACTCGGGCTTCAGGTTTCATATACTCCTTGGGTCAAGTTAGTAGGTAAAATGTGTATGGCATTGTTGAAAGGAGCAAGTTTTAGTTATCTGTAATATTCACTTCTGTGGAACTAAATAAAGAAAACACTTCCTGGCAGTCAGATAACACAGTACCAATAGCAAGGTAATGCACATATCCTGGTACATACGTAATACATATATGTGAATGTGTGTATATATAAAAAATACATAATTGTTTTAAATTTTATTGACATGGTGAAGAGTAATAAATTTGTACAGTATATCAAGACTTACTTATAAGCTAGTGTTTGAAGGCTTAAAGACTTCTTGTTATTGAAAATTTCTAACATACACAAAAGCAGAGAAACTATTAGTCCCATATACCCACATCTCCACTAACTCTTGCCTCCCCTGATTATTTTGAAGCTAAAGTCAGACATCATTTCATTCATAAATATGGAGAGCTTTTATTATTACTAGAGGCCCGGTGCACAAATTCGTGCATGGGTGGGGTCCCTCGGCCTGGCTGCCAATCGGGGCCCATTAGGGCTGGCCTGCGGGGTGGGGGTGGGGGGGCGCGGACCATAGGAGTGCACTGACCACTAGGGGGCAGCTCCTGTGTTGAGCGTCTTCCCCCTGGTGGTCAGTGTGTGTCATAGCAACGGTCGCTTAGGTTTTTATATAAATAATCTATATATTATTATTGTTATTTATCTTGTTTATGAAAAACAAAACAAGATAATTTTGTAAACAAATATAATCCTCTTCCTAGGATAAGGAGCACAAATGTCCTTTGATTTGTGGGAGGAAACTTCGTTGTGGCCTTCATAGATGTGAAGAACCTTGTCATCGTGGGAACTGCCAGACATGCTGGCAAGCCAGTGAGTGTCTTCACTGTATACTTTATTATAAGAATTTTCTGGGAATTTAGGCATAATATATTTTGAGAGAATGATATGCTTAGAGTGGTATGAATTACTGAACTAGTAAATCTTAATATTTCAGATATATTAAGTTTTTTTAAAATGTTATTCCATGCCCTAGCCAGTTTTTCTCAGTGATTAGAAAGACAGCCTGTAGACCAAAGGGTCCAGAGTTCAATTCTGGTCAAGGGCACATACCTTGGCTGCAGGCTCCTCCCTGGCCCGGGCTGTGATCAGGGCTCGTGCAGGAGGCAACCAATTGATGTGTTTCTCTCACATCGATATTTCTCTCTGTCTTTTTCTCTCTCTTCCACTCTCCCTAAAAAAAAATCAATGGAAAAATATCCTCGAGTAAAGATTAACCAAAAAAATAATAATAAAAATAAAAAAGACTTTAAGAAAAAAAAAAGTTATTCTTAGTGCTATATTGTCCCTAAATATATGAAACGTGGGATGTAGGCAATGATCCTAAGATGGAGTCAGGTTCATTAATGGATACCTCTTTTGCTACTTGCTTCTTAAATATTATAGACCCAGGTTCTGTCCTTAGCAATTTTTCTATCAATGATTTTCAACCTTTTTCATTTCATGGCACACATAAGCTAATTACTAAAATTCTGCAGCACACCAAGAAATGTATTATATTTTTTGCCGATCTGACAAAAAATATAGGTATAATTTTGATTGATTTACATACACACAAAAAAGTAGTTACCTACCCTTTTTGCTCCAAAGTGACATTTAAAAAAATCAGGTGCCTATACCTGTTTATAAGAATTTTTGCTACCAACAATTAACCATCAGATGCAACCTTATGCTATGTGACCAATAAGATGCAACTGTATTTATGGTCAGGACAGGACATTCAGGACAGGACATTCACACTGGACAGCTATTGTTGTGTTGGCTGTTGTCATTTTATTATTTGATTATTTGACAATCTAAGGGAAAGGAGGTCAATGCCCCTGACTAAATAGGTATTGCATGTTTTAAAAATTCTTGTAGCACACTGGTTGAAAATACTGCTCTGTATTATTAGCAATAGTTTGCAAACTTTTTGGCCACAGGACTTATTTGCATTCTTAAAAAATTATTGAGAACCCTAAAGAACTCTTTTTATGTGAGTTATAGTTATCTATGTTTACCATATGAGGAGCTAAAACGAAGAGATTTTTAAAATATTAACTTTTTTTAAAATTGTAGTTACCATTGCATGTTAACATAAATAATAATTTTTTTAACTATATTTTCAAAAAAATTAGAGTAGATGCTTGATTTAATAGAAGGTAGCCGATTCTCATATCTGCTTCTATATCAATCTATTGCAATATAGTTGAGGCATATGGAAAAAATCCAGCTTCACACAGTTAGTTAAATAAGTAATTGAGTATTTTAAAACTTTTACAAATAATTGTGGGTATTCTCTTTTGCTATTACACCAAAACTTAACTTCATTTCAGAAAGTACTTAAGTCAATGTTTTTGTTTTTATTCTCGGTCACATTGAAATTCATTGGTTTTTCTTGTATTTTGAATGGATCTTTTACCCATGCATGACTTCACAATGTCATACATTGATCATTTGGAAAAGAGTTGTTCACTGGGTTATGCATATCTTTGAAGTGTTGACAAATTTTGTTATACTGTTAAAAACTCACGACTATAATTATCATCAGAAAACTCTTAGGAAAAGTATTAGCAAATTGTCAAGCTCATCATAGTGATAATTACATATTTTCAAATATTCTATTTTTATTCAAAAGCTTGAATTTTATCGTTGGCAGCAAAGTCATTTTTCATAAAGTGACAGGCTCACTTTGTTCATTTTTTATAAACTGTCTGCCAAATACCCAAGTCTGAATAACCATAGTTTGTCAGTCATTGTTTCAAGTAAAAATGGTGTTCTGTGTAAAAAAAAAAAAAAAGTGTGTGTGTGGGGGGGGGGTCAGTTGGGAAAAAGGAGACATATGTAAAACTTTAGACAAAAAAAAAGTTACTTTAGCTCACAACCCAGAGAAGTGCAATTCTTCAAAAAACAAAACCCATTTTGTTTGTTTGTTTGCTTGTTTGTTTGTTTTAAATCCTCACCTAAGGACATGTTTTTATTGATTTTAGAGAGAGGAAGGGAGACACACACACACACACACACACATTGATGTGAGAGAGAACCACCTATTGTGACCCTCCTATACTTCCCCCAACCAGGGATTGAACCTACAACGTAGGTATGTGACCCTGACTGGGAATCAGCCAGCAACCTTTTGGTATATGGAACAATGCTCCAATCAACTGAGCACCTGGCCAGGGCACAACCCGAGTTTTTTGTGTGCAGCAAAAGTGCATTATATGCAGATTCTCCATTTTGTTCCACAGAATATTAACATATACACATTCAAGATTCAAGGATGGTTTTTTTTGTTTGTTTTTTTGCTGCTTCATCAAGAACTTTCTTAAGTGAAACTGACATTTTTATATTTACTATTAAGTACTTGTCAGTGAAAAATACAATGATTACAGTTTGATCCTGCAGCCTTGATTTGCACTAAGGCCCTGGCAGGTTTTTTGTTTTTGCACCAACATAGTAGAAAAAGTAAATAATATCTTAGTATTATTATGAAAATAATTTTGACCTTGCGGACTTATTGAAAGACTCTCAGGGATCCCTAGGGATCAACAGGGCACTTTTAGAACTGCTGCATTAAAAGATTGGCCTAAGCCCAGCCTGGTATGGCTCAGTGGTTGAGCGTTGACCCAGGAACCCACAAGTCACTGGTTCAATTCCCAGTCAGGGCACATGCCTGGGTTGCGGGCTCAGTCGCCGGTAGGGGGGCGTGCAGGAGGCAGCCGATCAATGATTCTCTCTTATCATTGATGTTTCTCTCTCTCAGTTCCTCTCCCTTCCTCTCTGAAATCAATAAAATAAAATTAAAAAAAGATTGGCCTAAGTCAGATTTCCCATAATTATGTCTTCTCTAGAATGCTAGGCTCATCTCATTTCAAAAAGGCATTGAGTCAGTGTTTTGTTACAGATCACACACATGGAGTTCTACAGAAAACATATGGCCCCCTTTACCCAGCTATTTCACATATATCAGCTCATCCTCACAATAATTTTGTTGAGTGAATAGGTAAAAGTTTGGTATCCTCATTTGACCAAAAAGCTCAGAGGGACTTGCCCACAGTCCCTGAACAAATAAATAATAGGTCTAGAACTAGGAGCCTAAGTCTCCTGACTGTATTTACAGGGCTCTTTCTACCACATCGTCTAACCTTTGAAGGGTTTGCTGGAGAGTGTTGACTAGAAAAGAGCAGTGGTAGATTCTAGGGGTTCCAGCATTTCCAAACTCTAGTGTCCCAGTTGAGAACCATGATCAAAAGGCCTGGCCTCTATCAAGACCCCGAGTTGGAGAACTGGTTCCCCTTGGGATCTATGGGTTAAGTGGGCTGCTTCTTAGAACTGTCCTGTGTGAGCTCTCATTTTGATTTGGCTTGTAACCTGTGCCTAATAAACTCACATGTAGCTCTGTGCTTCATTTCAACTTTATATGTCAAGCACCATCGATGTTGATTATACTATGAAAAATTTTTTTAATTGCTTCAGTGGCTCTCTGAGGTTTATATCAAATGTATATTTTTGTATGTTTGTTACTGTGCTCTCATAATCTCTATCATTTTCCTAACCAAAAGAGTTAAAGAGCTGTACCTTTAGTGGAAGTCTCATGTTGTTCTCTCAAAAAGAGATGGCCTATAGATCTATTGTTTACAAAATACATGTAACACTGTCTTAAGCTCATGGTCTTAGAGTTCATTGTAGATAAAAATGAAACACTTTATATCTGTCTGCTCCACACTTTTCACAAAATAAAAACTTAAAAAATAAAAAGTAGCCTAGCCCTAGCCAGTTTGGCTAAGTGGATAGAGCATCGTCCTATGGACTGAAGGGTCCCAGGTTTGATTCCAGTCAAGGGCACGTACCTCGGTTGCAGGCTCCCGGCCCTGGTTGGGGGCATGCGGGAGCAACCAATCGTTGTGTCTCTCTCACATCAGTGTTTTTTTCTCTCTCTCTCCCTCTCCCTTCCACTCTCTTTAAAAATCAATGGAAAAAATATCCTTAGGTGAGGATTAAAAAAAAAAAATAGTAGCCTATTCTCCTCCAGAAATATAAGCCCCAAAAAGAAAAAAAAAGTGTGTGTGTGTGTGTAATATGTGTGTGCTCATCCCAAACTCATGAAGGGTTATTTTGTTTCACCCGCTGCTCCACCAGGTTTTGATGAATTATCCTGCCACTGTGGTGCATCAGTGATCTACCCTCCAGTTCCCTGTGGTACCAGGCCCCCTGTGTGTACCCAAACCTGTGCCAGAGTCCATGATTGTGACCATCCAGGTGGGTCCCATCCCCTTGCCTCCACACCTTCCAGCCTTCTCACACCATGTCATTTAGAATGTTGCATGATGGTCTTCACTGTTCTGAGGTCATGCTGTGATGGCACCCCTTGCCCCCACAGTTGCTCAGAAGCTGCTTCTGTGAAGATGGGTCTGTGATTGGATGTCAAACACACCTGAAAGGCCAGGAGAAGCCCTCACTGGTCTTGTCTTTCAGGAACATTTTTTTCTTTCCTTGTGACCTCCACTTTTGGTGCATATTTCAAAGTTGAGCATCTTTTTACAAAATTAAAAGTAACGAGTTTTGTTGTTATAGAAGCAATGTATGTTTATTATATAAAAAGAAAGAAAAAAGATAAAGTCAAAACATTGAAATATCATTTAAGTCTTCTTTTAGGAATTAAACTTAGTGTGTATTTTGGGGGATCTTTTTTTTCTTCTTTTTTAAAAATATATTTTATTGTTTTTTTACAGAGAGGAAGGGAGAGGGATAGAGAGTCAGAAACATCGATTGAGAGAGAAACATCGATCAGCTGCCTCCTGCACACCCTCCACTGGGGATATGCCCGCAACCAAGGTACATGCCCTTGACTGGAATCGAACCTGGGACCCTTTGGTCCGCAGGCCAACGCTCTATCCACTGAGCCAAACCGATCAGGGCTGGGGATCTTTTTTCATGGGCAAAATACATATTTGTTTTTTCCCCTCTAAAATAAAGGTGGGATTCTACTGAACTTTCTCTCTCTCTCTTTTTTTTTAACCCTCACCAAGGTTATTTTTTCCCATTGATCTTTAGAGAGAGAGAGTGAAAGGAGAGAGGGAGGGGGATGGGACGGGGGGGTGGGGAGGGGAGAGAGAGAGAGAGAGAGAGAGAGAGAGAGAGAGAGAGAGAGAAAGAAAGAAAGAAAGAAAGAAAGAAAGATCGCTTCCACATGCCCCAACCAGGGCTAGGGATAGAACCTGCAACTGAGGTACATGCTGTGCCCTTGACCGGGAATCAAACCCAAACCTCTCAGTCCACAGGCTGATACTCTAACCGACTAGGGTTGAACTTATTTTAACTAGCATTTTCCCTTATTGTAATTTTAGCCTTTCTCCTTATCAATTAATATTTTTTACAAATAGATTTTTCAATGTGAGTGTTCTGTTGCATAGATGGACCATAACTTATGTTGCTGGACATTTAAACTGTTTCCAGTTTCTCTCTAATGGTCTGCTACAGACACCAGGCCAAAAGCTACTTATCATCACCCATGTTTTCATATCTATTTAGTCTTGTCACTGGCTTTCCTCTAGGACAGCAGTTCTCAACCTGTGGATCGCGACCCCTTTGGCGGTCGAACAACCCTTTCACAGAGATCGCCTAAGACCATCCTGCATATCAGATATTTACATTGCAGTTCATAATAGTAACAACATTACAGTTATGAAGTAGCAACGAAAATAATTTTATGGTTGGGTCACAACATGAGGAACTGTATTGAAAGGGCCAGAAGGTTGAGAACCACTGCTCTAGGACCGTATGAGGTCCATCATTTCATTTAACCAAGACCCAGGGGCAAACCTGAAATTACTCAGGTCACCAGATTTGATGGTGACTTTGGCCATCTGATTCATACTGACAATTAGACAACTAGCTCTCAATTTTTAAGTTAATAAAGTAAAACAGAATTAAGTACATTCTTTTAAAAAAATATATTTCTTTATTGATTTCAGAAAGGAAGGGAGAAGGAGAGAGAGAGAGAAACATCAATGATGAGAGAGAATCATTGATCGGCTGCCTCCTGCACGCCCCCTACTGGGGATCGAGCCCGAAACCCAGGCATATTCCCTTGGCCAGAATCCAACCTGGGACCCTTCAGTCCGCAGGCTGACGCTCTATCCACCGAGCCAAGCCAGCTAGGGCTAAGTAAATTCTTTGTTTTATTTTATGTTATTTCTTTTTCCATCACCATTTCCATCCCTCCACCTACCAGTACTTTTTGAAGTGAAAAGTTTCTTCCCTGAGGATCTTAGGATGGCCCTCCCAGCTTAGTTTGCAAGCCCCTGCTGTGGTGTTTACACCAGCATGAAGTAAATGCTCAAGCCAGTTCTCACCCACTCCTCCTTTACACTCATTAGCAGATGTTACAGCCGGAGTCCAAAGCCTGTTGGTTAATGTCCATAGTATGAACTTAACCGTTTGTGAATTTTGTTGTTTTAGCCTGCTTTTGTTCAGCATTCCTTTAACTTTTTTTGAGTGATTGTGGTATATCCAATATGCTGAGACACAGAGGGAGATTTAGAGGAAGAAAAAATATCCCATGACCTTGAGATTCTTACATTCTCCCTGAGAGGAAGAGGATGGTAATTAAGTACACATGACACAACTAATCATTGCATGAAGATGGGCCAGATAACATGGCAGTAAGCCATCCACGTAAGAACTGAGACATTGGGGGTTGTCAGAGAGCTCAGGGCAGGGTGTGGTCAGCTAAGGAAGGCTTTGTTGTAGGACATGAGTTTGGATGAACTGCCTCTTATAGGCAGCAAGGAAATTGAAAGGGGTCAGCGGAAGCATTTTAGGTGGATGAGTAACAAAGGTGTCTGAGCAGAAGTGAGCAGTTGCTGTGTAAGGTAGAGCCAAAAGAATAAGTAGAATAGACAGACCATAGGGCTGTGCTAAGTACTCCAAGTGTAAAAGTTCCCTATCATATGCCATTATAACGTGTAATAATTTATGTGGCTTTATTTAACCACTATTTCTAATTTTCCCTTTCTCTTTCTATAGTATATCATTCTTGTCATAGCGAAGAGAAGTGTCCGCCTTGTACTTTCCTAACTCAGAAATGGTGCATGGGCAAACATGAGGTAAGTTTTCTCTGTCATGTTCATTATTCCAGCCAGAGACTTATTTTTATTGAATTACTTTGAGTTGTTAGTCTCATTTTTTCTCAAAATTAATACTCCCAAGAAGCAGCGGTTTGCTATTGACACTTAAAAAAAAAAAATTAAGGTATGCCCTAGCTCAGTGATGGCGAACCTATGACACGCGTGTCAGAGGTGACACGCGAACTCATTTTTTTGGATGATTTTTCTTTGTTAAATGGCATTTAAATATATAAAATAAATATCAAAAATATAAGTCTTTGTTTTACTATAGTTGCAAATATCAAAAAATTTCTATATGTGACACGGCACCAGAGTTAAGTTAGGGTTTTTCAAAATGCTGACATGCCGAGCTCAAAAGGTTCGCCATCACTGCCCTAGCTGGTTTGGCTCAGTGGATAGTGTCGGCCTGCAGACTGAAGGATCCCGGGTTCGATTCCGGTCAAGGGCATGTACCTTGGTAGCAGGTTCCCCAGCCCTGGTTGGGGTGTGTGCAGGAGGAACCATTCAATGTGTCTCTCTCACATCGATGTTTCTCTCTGTCTTTCCCTCTCCCTTCAACTCTCTCTAAAAATCAATGGAAAAATATCCTTGGTTGAGGATTAACAGTAAAAAATATAAAAGTAAAAGGAAAAAAGTATATAAAAGTATATTAAGGTATACTTTGCATAACTATATACTACACACACACACGAAATAACATCCTAAAGGGTAATGAGAATACAGCCAAGTCATTAGGGGAGGGGACAACAGAGGGCACTTAATATGCAAAAATTACCTCCAGCACCCTGGTAGTAGAGTAGGAAAGTGTTTAATGATCGGGAACTATAATCTACCAAAATACTGATTCCAAAGTGTTACAAGCATGTACACCTTAGACTTCAGAGTCCTCTTCAAAAGTGATAATTATATGTCACTGGAGTCAAAGTATGTTTCTCATTTTGAGAATTCTTGAAAGAATTTGAGTGATTATATAAAAGTAACCTTTGGTTCCCTAGGAATACAATCTCTGCATCTTTTTCCTGGAGTGAGGAATCCTAGAAGGAGGCATTTCTAAGAAAAAATGAGTTGGGAGTTACAATGGCCAATTGACTTAATTTTTTAAATGACAGAGTTGTCTAAAGTTGGGGAGACTATGAGTTAGGAGATACGAGGAGAGTTGAATATTTAATTATATGTAACAGTCCTGCCTTGGCCAGGTAGCTCAGTTGGTTAGAGTGTCATCCCAATATGCTAAGGTTGTGGGTTTGATTCCCTGGTCAAGGCACATACAAAAATCAACCAATGAATGCATAAATAAGTGGAATAACAAATCTCTCTCTCTCTCTCTCTCTCTCTCTCTCTCTCTCTCTCTCTCTCTCTCTCTTCCAAATCAATAAAAACACAACAACACACAAACAGCCCTACCAGCAGCTTGAAGCCATGGGCCATCAGTGCCTCAGCTCTCAGGATTTGTCTGTCAACTTAGTGCCCTAGGGAAAAGATTGTCTGATCCCCCAGTTGGTCACAGCATTTCAAATACTCCTAGTTATGTGGCTTCATATGCTTATTACCCACCTTGGGAAGTTTATATCCCAAGTCATACCTGGCTGTTCCCATATATCCTTTTGTATCTTAACAAGCATTATTAAATAAGGTTCATATTTGTTTTTTAACTAAACTTTCAGACTTTGAAAAGTCGCCTAATTTTTTTCAGATAAAAATTACTTTTTGAAAAAAATGTTCTTGTCCAGCCAGCATGGTTCAATGGTTGAGCATCGACCTGTGAATCATGCCCAGGTTGTGAGCTTGATCCCCAGTGTGGGGCGTGCAGAAGGCAGCTTTCTCTTCATCATTGATGTTTCTATCTCTCCTACCCTCTCTGAAAACAATAAAAATATATTTTTTCCAAAAAAAAGAAAAGATGTTCTTTTTGAAAGTTTAGAAATGTTTAGATAGAAAGTTAAAACTCATCCCAAATCCCACATGGAGATGAAAAAATCTGACTACTTCCTTCTCTCCTAGTTACGAAGCAACATCCCGTGTCACCTGGTTGATATCTCTTGCGGATTACCCTGCAGTGCTGCGCTACCGTGTGGGATGCACAGGTGTCAGAGACTCTGTCACAAAGGAGAGTGTCTTGTGGATGAGGCTTGCAAGCAGCCCTGCACCACCCCCAGAGCTGACTGTGGCCACCCCTGCATGGCACCCTGCCACCTCAGCTCACCCTGCCCCGTGACTGCTTGCAAAGCCAAGGTGTGTATTCCCAGCTCCAGGTGCAGCATAGACTCTGGTTGTCAGGCTGCTAATGAGTCTAGAACTGCCTGTAGCGGCACCTGGGCATGCATCCTTATCAGAGGTCATTGGTTGCAAGAAACTGCAAGTTAAGTTAGCAAGAGAAAGGTGGAATAAATTGCATAGATTTCTGTCGGCCCACCTTGAAATGGCCTTTTAAATATATAAAGATCTGTTTTGTGCAAGATGTTTTGCTAGGTGTTGGGACTATACCAGTGAATGGGAGACACATGATCCCTTCAATTAGATGGGTCAGATAATTAATTACTCAATTAATTATGATTGGTGTCAGGAAGGAGTATTACACCCGTGTAGAGGGAGCTGTGAGAGTATGTGAGAAGGGGGCTAACATGGTCTGAGGGATTAAGCAAGGCCCCCCTGAGGACATGAAAGCAGTGGGATGAGGAATAGTTGGTTAGGCCTTGACTGGTTCTGGGTCAGATGTGTGTCTCTGGTTCAGTGGTAAAAACTCCATTCTAGGCCTGTCCTTTCAGGTGGGGTTAAGGATAAGAGTAGTTCCCAGAAAGGGGCATCTCAGCTACCACTTAGATTGCAGTGAGGCTAACTTCCTCCATCTCGGAGGGCAGCCACTCACTGTCTCTTTCTTTGCCATGGTTTGATTTGAGAGAGGCTTTAAAAGGGAAAGCTGCCTATTCACATGGTTGCCATGTACTAAATGTCTCTCCATGTTAATCTTCTTTCAGATTGAGCTGCAGTGTGAATGTGGACGAAGAAAAGAGATTATGATTTGCTCTGAAGCATCCAGTACTTATCAAAGGTTAGTGCTACCTAAATGGTAACAATTGGTGGATCTAAGTAAAGGGAATACATGTGTTTATTGTAGGATCCTTGAAACTTTTGTAAAAGTTGGAAAGTTTTTAAGAAAATTTTCTTGAATTTCATTTTTCTGGTTCAAAGAAAAGGTTCTGCTTTATGTACCTTTCCTTCCTGAACTTTAATTTATAAAATAACCTCTTTATTTCTCTTCCTCCTTCTTCCTCCCTCTCTCCCTTTTGGTCTTATTACACCATGAAATCAGAAGGGAAGATGTCCTGAAGTTATTTTAATGCCCTACCAGTTGTGGTGGCACAGCTAGGACCAAGTCCTGTGTTCTTCCCCTGGGGTGGGGGTTTCTGACTGTCTTTGTAGCCTCCAGAAATCTTGGGACCATGTGTTCACACAGGGATCTGAGTACAGAAGTGGAAGTGTTAGGAATGGATGGTTGTGTGCCATGGATACAGAGATGTGCCATGGAGATAGGACTTTAGGAGTATGCAGACAACAGAGAGTGGCAGTGTTGGGATACCCCCAGAGTCCCAGGCATTGCCCTGGATGTTCAAGGGAGCACTGAGGAGTGGATTGTCTCATAGTTTCCTGTGGAGCTAGCTGCTTGGAATCTGATTGAAGAGATATGCCATCAGCATGTAAGTAGTTTATAATAGATGGGCTTTCCAGGTCACACAAATTGTTGAGTGATAGATATGCCTTGAAAGAAGTCTTCTGTGTGCCTAGTACAGTGATGGCGAACCTTTTGAGCTCGGCATGTCAGCATTTTGAAAAACCCTAACTTAACTCTGGTGCCGTGTCACATATAGAAATTTTTTGATATTTGCAACCATAGTAAAACAAAGACTTATATTTTTGATATTTATTTTATATATTTAAATGCCATTTAACAAAGAAAAATCAACCAAAAAAATGAGTTCGCGTGTCACCTCTGACACACGTGTCATAGGTTCGCCATCACTGGCCTAGTATGAGGAAGTTCTTGTGAAACTGCAATGCCTTTTCTTTCCTTTCTTTTTTATACTTCAGAATAGCTGCTATTTCCATGGCCTCTAAAATAACAGACATGCAGCTTGGAGATTCAGTGGAGATCAGCAAGTTAATTACTAAAAAGGAAATTCACCAAGCCAGGTAAATTTTTTTTTTAATCTTCACTGGAGGATATTTTTCCATTGATTTTTAGAGAGAGTGAGAGAGAGATGGAAGGACAGAGAGAAATCTTGATTTGAGAGAAACACATCAATTGGTTGCTTCCTGCATGCGCCCCAACCAGGGCCTGGGCCAGGGCCCGGGCCCAGGCCGGGGAGGAGCCCTTGACCCCGGGACCCTTCGGTCTGCAAGCCGGCACTCTATCCACTGAGCCACACTGGCTAGAGCAAGCCAGGTAATTTTAAAATGTGTGGCTATGCCTTCTTTCTCCTATTAGGTTTAATTTCCAAAGGGCCGGAACAATTCATTTCTCAGTACCTCACAGAAAAGCTATGTACACAAAGGTATTCAACAAACCTTTGATATTAAGAGTTACACACAATCCAATCCAATGAATTCTACTCAGTGTATAGCTGAGCCTAGAAGAGACTTTTCCAAGCCTCACTCCAGCCAGTAGCCAGAGGAAGCAGAGGCGCAGGTGTGTTTAGCCCGACCCACTGGAGAACAGAGAACCAGAGTGGTAGCTATGTCAGGAGGTGGAGGTGGGGCTGTCAGAGGGGTACTGGGAGCATTTTTGAGGACTGAGCAGGCAGGGGACACTCTGAGGCCCTTCTGAGGATTCCTCAACTTTCATAACTCAGAGGCCTGCCCACCCGTCCTTGACAAGGACCTCATCCAGCCATCCTCTGGCCTAGAGTCTGCTCTGTTTCCAGGTTGACTAATAACTAAGATCTTATTACTAGCTAGAAACTGTGAAACCTGTGCCCTGATTTTATTTTTTTTTCATTTACTTCCCAAGGCTGGAATGTGATGAGGAGTGTTCAGCCTTAGAAAGGAAAAAGTAAGTAATGTCAACTGCTGTTCACCTAATTGTCCTTAAGCTCTGTGAAACTAGTGGGAGGAAGCGACCCTTCAACATTCACTCGCTCCTGCTCTGCGTATTTTCCTGCTATTGGAGAGCAAGAGAAATTTGATCATCAAGAATTGAAGTATCTAAGGATAAAGTACTTAACACGATTTCAGCATATTTCTGAAACATGAGCTCGTATGGTTTTGGGCATGGTATAAACATCACATGCACAGCATGCTTATCCATGACTAGCAGACTTCCTGATTCCACTGGAGAAAAGAGGCTTAAAATTATTTTTTTTTTTTTGAGGCTTAAAATTTTTTAGTGAACTTATATGTTGAAGTATAATATATATGTAAAAGATCAGAAGTATATAGATCAGTGAGTCATCACAAAGTAAATACAGTGTTATAATCAGCACCAGGTCAAGAAATGGAAAATTGCCAGAATCCGCTCTGTACTCCACAGAGATATAACCTCTTATTCTGACTTCTGACACTTTAGGTTAGTTTTATCTGTTTTTGAAATTTATATAAATGATGAAATCATATAGCTTGCATTAGTTTTGTCTGGCTTCTTTCATTACATTTGTGACATTCATTCCTGTTGTTGCATCTAGCAGTACTTTGTTCACTTTCATTCCCACTTATTTTATTGTATCAATATATCATAATCTTTTCTACCATTAATAGATATGTGTTATCAGCATTGGGCTATTACAAATAATGTTCTGTAAAAAACATTCTTGTTTTGGTGCATACATGAATTTGTTTCTATTGAATATAAACCTAGGAGTAGAATTACTTATTAACCCTTTGAGTGCAACCAATATCCTAGGAACTATGCTAAAATTGCCAAGGCATTTTTGCTGATTTTACAGCAGTTTAGGAAAAAAATTATGAATCGCAAGTAAATGAAGTTACATATTCAAAAACTTAAGGAAACCTTTACTACATTTTGTTTTCATCTTTGACATATATTGTTTGCTGATTGTATTATAATATACTAGTAGAAAAAAAATTTGAGCAAAACATATAATGTTAAAGCGCTCCCGGCACTTTTTGGCGAAAGACAGGAGGAGTGCGATCGAGCTCCCTGGCACTCTAGGGATTAATAGGGTATGCATATGTTCAGCTTTATTCACTTCTGCCAAACAGTGTCCAAAATGGTTGTACCAATTACACTCTCACCAGCAGGGTCATAGTTCTTATTGCTCCTTTTTTTTTTTTAAATTCTCACCTGAGAATATTTTTTTCATTGATCTTTAGAGAGAGAGTGGAAGGGAGGGAGGAGGGGGAGAGAGAGGGAAACATTGATGTGAGAGAGACGTATCAACTGGTTGCCTCCCACATGTGCCCAACCGGGACATGGAATCTAACCTGCAACCGAGGTACGTGCCCTTGACCCTTGGTTCGAGGGCCAACGCTCTAACCACTGAGGAAAACTGGCCAGGGCTGCTCTACATTTTTGTTAGCTCCTAGAATTGTCAGTATTTTTACTTTAATCCATTCTCATGGATGTATAGCCTGATGTTAATGAGCTTTTAACTTATATTTACCTGATGACCAGTGAGATTGAGAACCTTTTCCTGTGTTTATTAGTCATTTGGATGTTGTCTTTTATGAAGTGCCTACTCAAGTCTTTTACATAGTATTAAGTTGTGTTGTCTGGCTTTTTTCATATTGTTTAGTAGTTCTTTATATATTTTGGATATGAGACCTTTGTTGGTTTTATATATTGTATTTTTTCATACTTCCTGCTTTTTCACTCTCTTCATGGTATCTTGATAAACAGAAGTTTCTTTTTTTTTTAAATATATTTTATTGATTTTTTACAGAGAGGAAGGGAGAGGGATAGAGAGTTAGAAACATTAATGAGAGAAAAACATCAATCAGCTGCCTCCTGCACACCCCCTACTGGGGATGTGCCCGCAACCAAGGTACATGCCCTTGACCGGAATCGAACCTGGGACCCTTCAGTCCGCAGGCCGACGCTCTGTCCACTGAGCCAAACCGGTTAGGGCAAACAGAAGTTTCTAATGTTAAGGTAGTCCAGTTTATCAGTCTTTTCCTTAATGAGTAGGGCTTTTTATGTCCTGTTTAAGAAATATTTGTCTGTCTCCGGTCATGATGACATTCTTTGTTACTGTCTAGAAGCTGTATTATTTTACCTTTAACATTTAGAACTATAGTTGACCTAGACTGATTTTATGATCATGGTATATGAGGAGGGGTGGTCATGATTCAGTGTTTTTTCATATGAATATTCATTTGACCAGTACCATTTAACAAGACATTCTTTTTTCAGTGCTCTGTAGTGCTACCTTTATTTTATTTAATGAGGGATGAGGTTTAAGTAAATTGCGGGATATACATAGTTAGAAGATTATGCATTATTAAAACAGTATGTGTGAAAACTAAACAGTAATATGAGAAAAGCTAATCACATAATGATAGGGGAGAAAAAGAGGCAAAGTTTTATATGCACTGATTGCATTGTATTTATTGGGAGGGAAATCTGAAAGGAAATATACAAAAATGCAGTGCTTATGTTGTTAACAGGATTATTTTCCAGACTTCTATAATGTGATGTTAATTTTAATATTTATAGGTCTACTTAATGTTTAGGTGAAACCTCATCCCTCATTGACCGTTTCCAGTACTCTCAAACCCCCAGCCTTCTTTTCACCAAAAAATCTAAGTCCCCAATGTTATCCTGTGGCTTGCTTAGACCCACATAGATCTGTCTTGTTTATTTTCTTCTATGAAGACAATACTATATTTTGTCCCAAGTTGTTATTATTCTTTCCTTAATAATCGGGTTTACCAAAATGAGATCATCCTATATAATAAAAGCGTAGTATGAAATTGTCCTGGTCAAATTCCCAGGAGGTCTTCTGGGAGTTCGACCAGGGGGCGGTTCCATCAGGGAGAAGGGAGGGCGGCTGGCAGCTGCTAAGGACCCTACCAGTGCACACATTTCATGCATGCATTGGGCCTCTAGTTAATGTATAAAGAACTTGGGACATGGTGAGCACTTTGTGTTACTATAAGATAGTTTCCCCCTCCTTTCCTTTTATTTACATATTCTCTTATTTTTAGGCAGTTAGCAGAGGCATTTCATATAAGTGATGATTCTGATCCTTTCAATGTACGTTCTTCAGCATCAAAATTTAGTGACAGTTTGAAAGAAGATGCCAGGTATGTAACTTGTTACCGACTTTCTTGATGTTTGGTCTTTTAAGATAGAACTAATATGTACTCCTGTGATTGAGCGAGTTAAAGTTTATATATCTATTACAGGATACTATATTATGTTTAACAAAAATCCTTCTCTTGGTTTCTCAGAACTATCCCTTTAAGAATTGAACTTGGTGTGTGTGTGTGTGTGTGTGTGTGTGTGTGTGTGTGTGTGTGTCCGTCCGTCCGTCCATGTGTCCCCTATGGCAGGTGTTTGGGCCTCCTCAGGGCTGGACTAGCCTAAACACTGGCCAAATGCCAACTCTGTCCACCCAGGTCTCAGTCACATGGGGCCTCACTTGGGCAGTAACAGCTCTTATTGTCCACTTATCTCCTAGCCCTCTGATGGCTATTTCTTCTTCCATCTTCTCCTTTCTCATTTTTGTTTTCTCTTTCTTAGTTCAGTCATAATCAACATTCTGTTATCTGACAATTCCTGACCTCTGCAGTTTTTTTGCTCACATTGTCCATTATAGTTCATTTAGTTCACTTACCCTCTGTCCCCACTTTATAGGCAGAAAGGGTGGGCAGGAGGGATTTTCAAAGAGCAGAAACAGATGAAGTTAACTGTTGTGATTTCTCATTTCAGGAAGGACCTAAAGTTTGTCAGTGACGTTGAGAAGGAAATGAAAGCCCTTGTGGAAGCCGTGGATAAGGTTGAAGTCAAAACATACCATTGGACATATCTCTGAGGCCAGCTTGATAAAAAATCAAGTCCCAGAAACACTCTTGGTATAGAGTAGTTGTAGAAAAGTCACAACTTCCTTTTAAGGATTCTTGCCTTTCCCAAAAGCCCAGCCATAATAATATCCACAGAACCCCTGTCCTGGTTTAGGAAAGATATCTGCAGTAAAATTACATGTAAATAAACATCCTAGTTCATTGCCTAAGGGTGGGTGAAGAAACCTGGACGAGAGCTTTCAATAGTGATAGTTGAAAGACTATGTGAGATACTTAGGCAGACGTGCTGGGCCCTCAGATCTCTGAAGGGCTGTTGTATAATAGGACACACGAGTTCTTTATTACTCCAAACGCAGAAAAGAAATCCTTGGGTAAAAGTAAAAAGATGGCTGACTAGAGCTGAAGAGTAACGGCATGGACTTTTTTAGGAGTCTCAGGCGTGTGAGGCCTCACCCAGCCGGCATGGCTCAGTGTTTGAGTGTCGACCTATGAACCAGGAGGTCACCGTTTGATTCCCGGTCAGGGCACATGCCTGGGTTGTGGGCTTGATCCCCAGTGTGGGGCATGCAGGAGGCAGCCAATGATTCTCTCTCATCGATGTTTCTATCTCTTCATCTCCCTTCCTTTGAAATCAATAAAAAATAATTTTTTTTAAAAGAGAGAGTGAGGCCTCTCTCCTGGAGGCAGCCAGGGATGTTGAGGAGGTAGCTTGAAGCAAAAGAAGTCTTTAGTCAGAAGCAGCCAGCTACACAGTGGCTTCCTCTTCGTTCAGTGGGGACTCAGAGTGAGGATGAGATGCTTTAGCTTCATATCTAATGAAGTTTTCCTTCCCACCATCTGTCTTGCCCCCTTCCATTCCTCCCTTTGTTCTCACTTCCCAGCAGGATACTAACACAAAGGAGGAAATGGAATAATTGTTCCTCTTCTAATTAGGAAACCTGAGCAAATGTATTTTTCTTTTTTCTTTTTAGTATGTTTTTATTGATTTCAGAGAGGAAGAAAGAGAGAGAGATCAAAACATCAATGACGAGAGAGAATCATTGATTGGCTGCCTTCTGCATGGCTGCCCCAGTGGGGTCAAGCCTGCAACCCAGGCATGTGCCCTGAATGGGAATCTGTGACCTCCTGGTTCATAGGTCGATGCTCAACCACTGAGCCACACTGGCTGGGCCTGAGCAAATGTATTTTTCTGCTTGGGTGTCTGTATCTGCATATAAATGATTTTTACTGCAGAGGGTACTTTTTTAGGAAGTGAGATTTTCTTGTTTTGTAAGTCTTATATTTATTTAGTCATTTCTTGGGATTATCACTCTCTCCACACTTCTAGGCCTCCTCAGGAGAAGCCAATCACTGTCTAAGTCTTAGTTCACTCACCTTTGTCCCTCACCTGGGCAGCTACTACTGTGTGGCTGACAGTAGATGAAGTGCATCAGCCCTCATCCTCCCAAACTGCTGTCCTTGTTTGGCAGTCAGTGAAGTGCTGTGCACTGTAGGCCTCTAAAACTCAGCTGCCTCTCTATTGACCCAGGCTGTTCTGGTGTGGGGGGAAGGCACTTTGTAAGCATATTTGGATTCCAAGATAATTAACACTCATTCTCTTTTCCCGTAATATAGGGAAAGAACAATAAGAAGAGCCACTTCTTCCCTCCCATGAACAGAGACCATCGCCGGATCATCCACGAACTGGCCCAAGTGTACGGCCTGGAGAGCGTGAGCTATGACAGTGAACCGAAGCGCAATGTCGTCGTCATTGCAGTCAGGTGGGTTGGTCTCGCCATCATAGGAGGAACTGCTTGGTGGAGCAAACTGGGCCCGGGAAGCAGTCTGTCAGTGTTTGCTTTCCTACTTCCTCTCCTGGAAGAATAGTTCTTCTGGGACAGCCACTCTGAGGTGATCTAAAAGCCCATTCAGAGAGCCAAAGCTTCAATCCACAGAAAGACCCACCTAAAGAATACAAGCCTCACATCTGCCCAGATCCACATCGGTCACGGGAAGCAGCATTCCTCAGGCTGAGGGAGCAGACCTGAGGGCCTGGGTTGGGGGCCTGCCCATCACATCTGTCCCTTTTTCCCTTCTGGCATGATGGAAACAGAAAGAATGCTGCACTGTGATTCAGCATTTGCCATTAGAGGAAACGGGGGCAGTAATGTGTGACACAGGAGGGGACAAGGAGGATCTAGGATTAAGTGTGAGATGAGAAAAAGCAGGTAACCGTGGTGGAAGGGACGAGGGTTAAATGAAGGTGACCATGCCTGAGCGGAGACAGTCATATCAGAGAGTGCTCAGCAACATCATAGCGACATGGACGGGATTTCTAGCTGTCTGCCTGTCTCCACAAAAAATTCTCACTTCTTAATATTTTGTGTTCTTTTATCAGAGGGAAGTCTGTTTGTCCAACTACCACGTTGACAAGTGTACTTGAAAAGGAAGTGCAGGCACGGCCTCCACCCCCAATTCCTCATCACAGACAGTCAGACAAGTAAGGATTGTTCAGCTGCTTTCCAGAGGGTCCTGGCTGTTTAGAGAAGCTAGCAGGCCTGAGCTACCCTGGGCTGCCCCAGCCATTGGTGGCTTCTTCAGGCCTGGCCTTGGGGTTCCATGTTCAAATATATAAGATTTGACTGGATGTCAGACACATTAATCATGCCAGAGAGGTTCCCATTTGATGTTTGCTATGCCCACTTCCCCTCAAGGAAGGTCAGTTATGATGTCATTTCCATGGTGTAGCTGGAGACACTGGAAAGTGGATTCAGCCTGACACACCAGATGATTGAGGAACATCATGCAGTTTACAACAGTTACTCTGGATGGAAGTGAGATTGGTGTGGGGGGTTGGCAGGAAAGAGGGGGTCTTTCATGTTTTGCTCTACTTTCATACGATTTGAGTCATTTTTACAACAAAAACATGCATTCATAATTTAAAGAGAAAAGAAAAAGAAAAACAGAAAACCACATTGGCAAGCAACAGCAAGTCTGCCAGGTGTTCTCTCAGGAGCAAGGAGAGCACTGTCCCTCCCCCTCTCCCTGGCAGAGGGAGGCTGGCTGCCTTACTGTGATGAAGCCGTGTTGTTGAAAGTTGCTCTGAAACCCATAGGGCTCCTGCTGCTGTTCTGGCCTTCCACACCGAAGCCCTGGCAGTACCTCCTACACAAAACCTCTGGGAGCATGGGTAGAGCAGTTTACAGGGTCAACATAAGGGTCATAGCAACCGCTGTTCCCCTGGGACAGATAGAGCAGCTGGGTGTTGCCCATTGGACACAGCCCCAGCAGGAGCGTCTGGGGCCATGTAGCCCCCAGTGTCAGTCCCGATCATCACTGGGAAGTAGGTGGTCTAGATTCCAGTCAGCGCAGATTGCTGTCTGCATGGGCAGTGGTTTTGGAAACAGGTGGAGTATTTTACATACTATTCCACAGCCGCCTCCAGTACCACCTGGGCATAACCATGTGTAGTCATTGGCCTGTTTATGCCATGCTGTCTCTCCCCCCCCCCCCCCCTTTGCTTGCTTAATTTTTATATAAAACTGTGTTGTTGAAAATTTTTAGAATAGAGAAAATAGTATTAATATAATAAACCCCCATGCACCCATCACCAAATTTCTGCTCATGCAGACCCTGCTATCTTTTTTGTTTTAATATATTTTTATTGATTTCAGAGAGGAAGGAAGAGGGAAAGAAAGATAGAAACATCATGATGAGAGAGAATCATTGATCAGTTGCCTCCTACATGCCCCCTACTCGGGATCAAGCCCACAACACAGGCATGTGCTCTTGACAGGAATCGAACCTGGGACTCTTCAGTCCACAGGCCGACACTTTGTCCACTGAGCCAAACCAGCTAGGGCTCTATTATCAGAGTTTCACAAATGATAAATCACCCAATCCTTAACTTTCTAAAGACCTGAATCTGGTATCCCCCAGAAAGAAAAGATGGATTATTCTTTGTTTGCTTTTCAGGAATCCTGGGAGCAATAATTTACAGAAGATAGAAAAGGAGGCTGTAATTGACTACTTTGATGTCCAGGACTGAGAAGCTCAAGATGCACTTAGATGAAAGAATGATTAGGTGGGGATTCATTTGCCAGCAGATAAATCATGCTTATTCCCAACTTCCTGGTGGACTTACAGCCTCTCATACTGTCTTATATTGATACGTTCAAAGCATGAGTGTGTCAGAAATCCCCTGTCCTCTGATCCCTCTGTATGAAGTGTCTTTGTGCAGCCAGATGCTGGCTGCACAGTCACTAGAGATTCAGTCATGTATTTGCAGAAGCTCCTCACACCTTCACTGTGATTGCTCAGAGGCTTAGGACATTGGACTTGATTTGGACAAACCAGAATATTAGCCTGAAACCCCCTTTATGACACTTAGTCATAGCCTCAGTTATCCCAGTTATCCATCCGTCTCCTGAAAATGCCTGCGACATTAGATGTACCTTGCTTTCTTAATCCAGATTGATCACAGACACAAGCAAACTTCTCAGTCTGAAATATCAAACATTGAATTTGATACACTATATCCAGAATCACATGTGTTGTGTTGAACCCAGCTATCTTATGTCAGTCTTTTGCCAAAAACTGTCATAGATATATCTAGTTGAGCTTATTTTAATGGTTCTCAGTACTATTAGTTCTAGACCTAGCAGAGAAGTTGGGTGGCTTTAAAGAATTCCATGTTTTAGACTCGAGGGAGCACCTCATACCACATCACTGAGCGTGTCTGGTGACAGTCACTTCAGCGATCCACCGTGATGGCCGAGAACAAGCTCCTCCTGCCACGTTCACACTGTGGCCTCAGTGTGTGACCAGAGTAGCCCCAGCACCTTCTCTCTGGTTGAGAAAGAGTCTCAGGTAGACTTATCTTGCCTGTGTTGCTTTCTCCCAGGCCTTCAGCAGCCATATTAGCTCTCCCTATGTCTGAGCGCTGAACTTCTGTTTGAATAGTCAGAAAAGTATGTGGACAGTCCAGGGCTTATCCCAGCAGCCCCTGGAGGCGTACTTCAAGCTCCTTTAAGGCAGGTGCATTACCAGTTATATTACCAGTTTGGCCCTCCCCATTGGCACCCTCAGCACAGAGGCCAAACTTCCAACTTCCTTCTGCTCCAAAACAAGCCACAAGCCCAGATCAACAGATTTGAGAAATGACTTTACAAAACTAGCACTTAATTTTCACATAGCAGGGCTAGCCTTTGGTCCAACCCAGACAATCTGCCTTGAAAAGCATCAGGTACAGCTGTGGGAACAGAAAATTGGAGAAAAGAGATGATCTATAAAACCACCTTATGTGGGCCCATTTAGCACAGGTTCAGTGGCCCTATACCCAACAGGAAGCCCACAGGCATCTGTTACATCTTTTAATCAATGGGTTTAGTGGGTGAACTGTACATTGAGAGCATCTCAGAATCAGCAGGAGGCAGGAAACCTGATTTCAGATTCCAGCTGTCATATAACAACTTGCCACTTGGTGGAATGGAGGTATCAAACTACCTCACCAGGGTGGCGGTGATTAAATGAGATAACATAGGTAGAGGTACCTAACCTATCATAGGTGCTGAACGTTTATAAAAATTATACTTGATATCTGGAAAATATGTCAGCATCTTTAGTCTCCATAATACTAGCCAAGTAAAAGGTTAGAGTGCTGAGCATGCCTCTTCAGGTGGATACTTGTGTGCCTACTTAGCACCAGCCTTGTACTAGGGCTGTGGGGAGCAGGTGTGGCCTGTTCTTTAGTTAGTAATCCAGTAGGGGACACATACCTGAATATATATAGTGGAGTGGGTTGGTCTGGCAGAAATCGTTCATTAGTCTTATTAAAAGCCGAAGTGTTATACGAGGAGTTTTTTGTGGATGGTAGGACTAGGTTAGCTTTCATGTTGGGGGAAGGACCTCTGGTGGGGAAGAGAAACAGGAGGAAGCATTTGAGCTGCTTCTAGAGATAGCAGACTGCCATATGGAGGAGAAGTATGCCAAGTGAAGGTAAAGGGCATGAGGCAAGCCCAGGTGTATGGCTTGTGGTGGGTTTGAGGAAGGGATCTCCCAGAGTGGGCAGACAACTGGAAGTACAGGTGATGAAGCTGAAAGTGTAGGCTGGTCAACTTGAGAGCCATGGGGGATTCTAAGAGAACAGCTTGGCTGGATTCATGATCTAGAGCTGGAGCCAGCAAACATTTTCTGTAAAGGGCCAGATAGTAAATATTTGAGGCTTAGGACTGTAGTTTCTGTTGCAGCTACCATTGTACTACTCTGCTATTGTAGTGTGAAAGCAGCCACAGACAATACACAAGTGAGTATTAGAACTCCATTCTAATAACAATTTTATAAAATCAGAATCGCATGTCATTTTTACGTCACAACATATTGTTCTTTTGCCTAACCTTTTAACACTTGGAGTGGGGGAAACGAGTTAAGTCGGCTCGCGTGAATTGCGCGTACTCCGCGGGAGCCGTCTTTAACTCGGTTCATATAGATTTGCGGTGGAGTGCGGGAAACGTGTAAACTCGGGCCGATTGTAACTGCGTATTACCAAATATTTGTTTGTAATCCACCCTTTTGGTGGATGGAACAAAACCAAAAGACAGAGCCATCTTATATTTTGGCGGGAAATTCACCCCACACCGGAGTGTTAAAAATGTGAAAACTATTGTTAGCTTGTGGGTTGTACAAAAACAACAGATGTGGCCATGGACTTTGTTTGCCAAGGGATAACAGGTAAGAGGCCCAGCTGAGAGCTCTGGGAGCGATCCAAGTGAGAGGATAAGGGTGGTGGGAACTGGTGCTGCAAAGAGGGAAGAGATTTCAGGAGATCCAGGAGATAGGATAGGGTGCTGGGGAGCAGCAGAGAGCTGGCCCCCACATCGCCAAAGGGGCCCCAGATCCCCTCAGCAAAAAGAAGCTGCTTCTCATTCTCCATTGAGCAGTGGCTTTGGACAAGATCACATGAATGTGGACCAAAGGAAAAGATATTCCTCCACCCCATACATAGAGCCTGTGGGGACCAAGACTCCACGCTTACTCCCCAAGAGTCAGGTGTATCTTTGCTGCCCCCTCTAGCCCCACACTCTCCAGCAGGAGTTTGCTTATGGGCCAGAGCTTTCCAGAAATCAAGTTCTTATCTCTGGAATTCCCTCTGGCAGAGCTGACTCCTCTCAATAGTGGTGCCCGCCTGGCGTGCAATAGGGGGTTGTGTGTGGGACTGGAGATGAAAGCAGCCCTCCAGGTTGCAGGTCTGTTTGAAGCACCTCTGGATGGTGTCCTGGACAGGACCAGCCAGGCCTCAGGAGGGAGGGAGGGGCGGTGTTAGGTCTTGTGAGGGAGGTGCAAAGTTTCAAACCAAAGGTCCTGAGATTTAGGTTTGGCGTGTCCTTCCCACATGGTGCCAGTCTTTGTGCTTCATGCCTAAAAGCCTGGAGTCTATTCTCTAAGGAGAACCTGCTGCTGTGCCACCTCTGCCACACTCATCAGGCAAATTCTCCCAAACTCCCCACATGACCCCAGCACAGATGTCCCCTACCATCTCTTGAGGCCTTTTAGAGCTCACAATTCCCCAGGGCATTCTCTAAGCCCATCCAGCCCCTGTCTACAAAGGCCCAGACCGAAGGAACAAGGCTCCATGGGATCTCATTTGTGTGTGCCAAGCCAGGACTGGATATCCAGGCCTTGGGTTTCCCAACATAGAGCTGCCCTAGGCCAGGAGGGGCCTGAGTCTTCAGGATAAGGTGCATCATCTTTCCCAAACAATTGCCTGGGCATATTCCCAGTGGCTCGGGCTGCCCTCACCACAGGCTTCATGCTGCACAGCCTCCTGGGAGACCTGGGTGCAGAGAGCCCAGCTGAACTGCTAGGATGCCCAGTTGGCTGCCTCAGCTCTGTGTGACTCCAGGCATTTTGCTTCCAGTGTCTGGGCATTGGTCTCCCCATCTGGCGGGTGGGTAATAGTTCCTCCTTGTACACTGCCCAGAGCCATTGGGAGGGCCGTGGGGAGACGGTCTTAGAGGTTGGAGAGTCTGCCAGTGTCATTTGGCACCTCAGCACGGTCACATCTCTGGAGCCTGTCCCAGGACTGTCTCAAGTGCAGCTCAGTTAGGGGGAAGGAACAGAGCAGTCGCAAAGTTGCTCTGATAGGGGCTGAGGCTTTCAGACGCACACACACCCCAAGTCTGACACCTGGGTGAAGAAGTCAGAAGTCCTTATGTACCCACACTTTCCCAAGTATCTCTTCTGAGCTCATAATATGCACTAAGCGTAGTGTTCATATTTTACTCCTCAAAGCCCCATGAGGTAGCTATTCTTATTACCCCATTTCACTAGTATACTCTGAGTAGTAGGGTAACCCAAGATCACTCAGTTAACAACTGGAGATCTAATATTCCTGCTAGGTCTGACTCCAAGACCTGTGTCCTCTCCGCTACACAGAGCAGTGGCAGCTCACACTGGAGGCCCTGGGATTGCATGACAAGAAAGTTTACACTGTACAAATGCTGAGAACACCAGCAACTCCCCCGCCCACAACAGAGGGGTTTTCCTATAATGGCCACGAGAGGGCAGTATATATCCTCAGCCTGGGGATGGTGTGGGGGAGTGTTTCACACTTTGCCTCATGAAAGCTCTTTAAAACTTTTTAGAAGAGTTTATTAGCTTGAATGTATCACGTTTTCATTTTTTAATTTGTTTTTTATTCTTGAGAATATTACAGATGTCCCCCATCCCCCCCCTTTTTTTTGCTAACTCCCACCCTACTCCAGGCCTTCACAGCACTATTATCTGTGTCCATTGGCTATGCATACATTCATATAAATTCTTTGGTTAATCTCCGCACCCCCACCACCTTCCCTCTGAGATCTATCCGTCTGTTCCGTGCATCCATGTCTCTGGACCTGTTTTGTTCATCAGTTTATTTTGTTCATTAGATTCTACATATAAGTGAGATCATGTGATATTTGTCTTTCTCTGAGTGGCTTATTTTGCTTAGCATAATATTCTCCAAGTCTATCCATACTGTTGCAAAGGGTAAGAGATCCTTCTTTTTATATCCATGTAGTATTCCATTGTGTAAATGTACCACAGCTTTTTTATACCTTCATCTACTGATGGGCACTTGGCTGTTTCCAGATCTAGCTATTGTAAATAATGCTGCTATGAACATAGGGGTGCATATGTTCTTGCTGATTGGTGTTTCTGGTTTCTTGGGATATATTCCCAGAAGTGGGATCTCTGGGTCAAATGGCAGTTCCATTTTTAATATTTTGAGGAAACCTGCATACTGTTTCCACAGTGACTGTACTGGTCTGCATTCCCACCAGTAGTGTACTGTGGTCCTTTTCTGCACATCCTCACCAGCACTTACTGTTTGTTGATTTATTGATGGTAGCCATTCTGGCAGGTGTGAGATGATATCTCATTGTAGTTTTAATTTGCATCTCTCTGATAATTAGCAATATTGAGCATTTTTTCATGTCTCTTGGCCATCTGTATGTCCTCTGGAGATTATCTGTTTAGGTCCTTTGCCCATTTTAAAATTGGATTGTCTTCCTTTGTTGAGTTATATGAGTTCTTTATATATTTTGGAAATTAACCCCTTATCAGATGTATCATTGGCAAGTATGTTCTCCCATACAGTAGGTTCCCTTTTCATTTTGATGGTGGCTTCTTTTGCTGTGTAGAAGCTTTTTGGTTTGATGTAGTCCCATTTGTTTATTGTTTTACTTTATTTCTCTTGCCCTAGGAGATATATCAGCAAAAATTCTGTTAAGTGAGATGTAAGTGATTTTATTGTCTATGTTTTCTTCTAGGATGTTTATGGTTTTAGTCACATACACACACATATCCTTACATTTAAGTATTTTACCCGTTTTGAGTTTATTCTTCTATCTGGGTAAGTTAGTGGTCTAGTTTCATTAATTAGCATGTACCTGTCCAATTTTCCCAACACCATTTATTTGAAAAGACTGTTTCTACTCCATTGTATGCTCTTGCCTCCTTTGTCAAATACTAATTGACAATAATGATATGGGTCGATTACTTGGGTCTCTGATTTATATGCCTGTTCTTGTGCCAATACCAGGCTGTTTTTTATTACAGTGGCTTTGTAGTATAGTTTGATATAATGCTTCCACTTTTTCGTATCTTCCTCTTTTTCTTATTTCAGTGTCCTATAGTTTTCTGAGTAGGTCTTTTACTTCCTTGATTAAGGTATCTTATTTTTATTGTTGCACTGGTAAATGGGATTAATTTTTTAGTTTCTCTTTCTGAAAGTTCATTATTAGTGTATAAAAATGTCATTGATTTCTGGATGTTAATTTTCTATCCTGCTACTTTGTTGAATTCATTTATTAAATCTACGAGTTTTTTGATGGAGTCTTTAGAGTTTTCTATATACAATATTATGTCATCTACAAATGATAGTTTTACTTCCTCCTTTCCAATTTGTATGCCTTTTATTTTTTCTCCTTGTTTGATCAGTGTGGGTAGGACTTCCAGTATTATGTTGAATAAGAGTGGTGAAAGCAGACATCCCTGTCTTGTTCCTGTTCTTAAGGGAAACGCTTTTAGTTTTTGCCCATGTGATGTTAGCTATAGGGTTGTCATATATGGCCTTTATTATGTTCAGGTATGTTCCCTCTATTACCTCTTTGCTGAGAGTTTTTATCAGAAATGGGGGTTGGATTTTGTCAAATGCTTTTTCTGCCTCAATTGATATGATCATGTGATTTTTGTCTTCCAATCTGTTTATGTGATGTGTCACATTTATTGATTTATTAATATTGTACTGCCTTGCATCCCCAGAATAAATCCCACTTGCTCATAGAATATGATATTTTTAATGTATTGCTGGATCTGATTTGCTAATATTTTATTGAGGATTTTAGCATCTATGTTCATCAGGGAATGACCTGTAATTTTCTTTCTTTGTAGTGTCTTTATCTGGTTTTGGAATTAGGTTAAATGGTCTTGTGAAAAGAGCTTGGAAGTCTTCCCTTCTTTTGAAATTTTTGGAATAGTTTGAGGACAATACAAGTAGGTATTAGTTCTTTGAGTGTTTGGTAAAACTCCCCTGTGAAGCCATCCGGTCCAGGACTTCTGTTTGCTGAGAGTTTTTTTAAATTACTGTTTCAATTTCATTAGTAGTTATGGGCCTGTTTAGGTTTTCTGATTCTTCCTGAGTTTTGGGAGATTTTATGTTTCCAGAAATTTGTCCATTTTATCCAGGTTGTCCAGTTTGTTGGCATATAGTTGTGTAGTATTTTCTTACAATCATTTGCATTTCTGTGGTGTCAGTTGTTATTTCACCTCTTTCATTTCTGATTTTATTTATTTGGATCCTCTTTCTTGCAGAGAGAACCAGTATTTAAAAAAAAAAAAAAGCCAGCTGGTGTGGCTCAGTGGTTGAGGTCACTGGTTTGATTATTGGTTGTGGCACATGCCCAGGTTGTGGGCTCGATCCCCAGTAGGGCGCATGCAGGAGGCAGCTGATTGATGTTTCCCTCTCATCAATGTTTCCTTTTTTCTCAGGTCAAAAACTCTGAAGTTACTCTGTAAAAAATCAATAAAAAATTTTTAAAAAACTCTGAAGTTATACCTGCCTCCTTACAGGCTGTAAGGGAATGAATAAGGGAGAGAGTAACAGGGCCCTTAAGGCTACTGGAAGACAGGGCAGGGAAGTAAATGATAAGCTATAGCTCATTTTTTGAAAGGATCATTCCAGGTGCTGTAGAGCTGAGTTAGAGCAAGGGAAGAGCCTGGGAGACCAGTCAGAAAACCACTGCTATCATATAAGTAAGAGGTGACAGTGGCTCAAACCTGGGGTGGTGAGAAGTGGTAACACCTATAGGATTTGCTGGTAGCTGCAGAGTGGGGTATGAGAGGAGGAAGGTATAACTTCAAAGTTCGGTTTTTTTAATATATTTTATTTATTTTTTACAGAGAGGAAGGGAGAGGGATAGAGAGTCAGAAACATCGATGAGAGAGAAACATCGATCAGCTGCCTCCTGCACACTCCCTACTGGGGATGTGCCCGCAACCAAGGTACATGCCCTTGACTGGAATCTAACCTGGGACCCTTCAGTCCGCAGGCCGACACTCCATCCACTGAGCCAAACCGGTCAGGGCAACTTCAAAGTTTTTGACCTGAGTAATGGAAAGATGAATTTGCCATTGACTGAAACAGGAAACAGTGTGGGAAGAGCAGGCTTGGGAGAAGAATATCTGTCCAGTAGGTGGTTGTACATGGGAGGCCACAGATAATGCCTGGATACAGAATTGGGATGGAAATCTAATTTTGGCAGCTGTTGGCATAGAATGGTATTTAAAGGTTGGTGAGATCATGTTGGGCTGGGGTGCGGAGGTGGTTGTGAAAGCGAAGGGTTCTGAGAACTGTGCCCTGGGCACCTTACAATCTACAGGGCAGCAAGCTACAGACAGGGCAAGAGTCAGAGATTCCCAGAACCAGAGCTGAAACTGAAACTAAGTGGAGGCCTGTGGGGTGAGGGTCTCTGGGATTTTCTTCCAAGTTTCCTAGGAGAGTGTGGGCTTCTCTTGCCCTGACTCATCTGAACCTCCTGAGGCCCCAGGACACAATTCATTTAAGGCCCCAGAGTATTCAGGCTCCAGATCCAGGGGACATCATAGAGCTTGGGTGCCTCCTTCCCTTTGGCCTCCTCCTCTCTTAAACATAGGTGCTCCACAGGGCTTCATCATCCCTCCCTGATCCACCATCTGCAAGCTTTCAAATGCCACCCTGGGCTTCAAAGCTCTCTCTCTAGCTCAGGCCCATATCTTCCCTGAATGTCCCACAGGCACCTGCAATCTAGCATGTCCAACCTTCAGACTGTTTCCTGGTACGTCCACCACCTATCCAGTTTTCCTAACCCTAGTAATGGACCTCCCTTAGTTCATATTCTCTAATGTCTCTTCACTTGGGGCCAGAAGCCAGGACACAGGCAAGGGAATGTGGGGTGTTGGGTATGGGGTGTGGGGAAGGCAAGAACACATTCTTGCTGGCCCTAGCTGGGCTGTTGTAGGGAGCTGTAGTGACCCCCATGTGAGGAATCCTTATCGGTCAGCAGGTATGTGGTTGAGTCCCTGAAGGACTCAAAGGTGCAACTGTAGATTTATTGGCCTCATCTTTGTGCCTGGGTATGCCTGGCCCTAAGCTGTGTGTCTTCTCTCTCAGTCCCTGAGCCTACAGCCCCCACTCACCCAGGTCCTCCTGCCCTTGGCTCCTGAGCACAGACACAAGGGGAGACCATGAAGTCTGGAAAACTCTACTTGGCCTTGCCCTAGTCAGTTTGGCTCAGTGGATAGAGCATCAGCCTGGCGACTGAAGGGTCCTGGGTTGCGGCTCGATCCCCAGTAGGGGGCATGCAGGAGGCAGCCAGTCAATGATTCTCTCTCATCATTGATGTTTCTATCTCTCCCTCTCCCTTCCTCTCTGAAATCAATAAAAAATAAAAATAAAAAAAACTCGGCCTTCAACCTTGCTCCATCACCATGGATTACAAAACTGAAACCTGAAGCACCTTACTCCTCTGAGCCTCATTATCCCACTTTACAGATGAGGAAACTGAAGCCCAAGAGGTTCAATAACCTGCCAAAGTTTGATGAGGGGCACTTGAGTGTTTGGGGGGATTTATGCATTTGTGTGGTTCTTATTGTTGCTTTTAGTGTTTTGTTATTTTAACTGTACCTGTATGTAATATGCATGTTTACAGACTACATTCCACTATATTTAAAAAACAAACAAAAACTAGCCAAGGTTGCCGTGGCCAGTGTGGCTCAGTTGGTAGGAGTGTCATCCCATACACACTGAAAGGTTGTGGGTTCAATCCCCAGCCCTGGTCAGGGTGCATGATCAGTGTTTCTCACATTGATTTTTCTCTCCCTCTCTAAAAATTAATGAAAATGTCCTCAGGTGAGGATTTTTTAAAAAAACAACTAGCCAAGATCATATTAATAAGGACTAAAATCCCTACTCTCTACCCCTTACTGAGCCAATCTCCCCAGGCCTCAGTTTCCTTGGATATGAGATGGGCATGATGGCATGAGATCCATGAGAAGGTGTAGAGTGACAACAAACACACTCCCTACATGCCAGGCATAACTCATTTTGTCATCCCAGCAGCCCTGTGGGGTGGGAACTGTAATTGTCCTGTCTTACCTAAGATCATACAGCTAGTGAGAAGCAGAGCTAGTATTTTGATCCAGGTGTACTGGCCTTTTTCTGTGCTCTTAGGTGCCGTAGGCTGGTCTCTGTGGTGCACAGGAGGTCTGGGCTCATGGCTGTTCCCACTCCAGACTCAGCATAGAGGTGGGTAAGGAGCTGAGGTCAGATTTGGGCTCTGAGTGGTCATAGCCTCCTCCTCCTGAGAGTTTTCGCACCCCAGCCTGGCCTGAGATGGCTACTCCCACCCCTTCCAGGGCTGCAAAACCCCACCCGAGGGAGGAGACAGACCAGCCAGACCAGGGTGCTACCTGTGGGTGCCTCTCCCCTAGAGGCCCTGACTAGGAGTGGGAGAACAGGCTGGACAAGGGAGTAAGGGCTCTTCCCAAAGCCAGGACCACTAGGCAGAGAACCAAAACTTTTATCTGCAAAGCCCTGGAGAAAACTGGACTTGAGCTATTAGTTCTTTTTGCCCTACACCTGTTCCCCTCTACAGCCTCA
>NW_005871294.1:1219098-1220283 GCF_000147115.1 Myotis lucifugus | reverse complement strand
CACTGCACACCTCACAGCCTCCTCCTGGCTGTGCTCCTAAGATCCTGCTCACTGACCCTTTCACTCTCCCATGGCCCCAGCTATATCCACACACCCACAACTTTTTCAATCTCATTCTTCAACTCTTTTTTGAACTCCAGACTATACAAAAGACATAATTGTTTATTGAGCACTTACTATGTGCTAAGCACTATTCTCAGCATTATATTTGTTTTATTCCATTGAATATCCACAGCAATGCAAATGGTAGGTAATAATAACATTACAAAAACCGAGTCCCAGAGAGGCTGAGTAACTTGCCCAAGACTACACATCTCTTGCCCTTCACGTCCCATAGACAACTCCAGCTCAACATGTCCACCATATAACTTGTCATCTTCCTTTCCAAACCAGTTCCCCTCCATGCTCTGCTCTCAGCGGAGACATCTCCAGTGTCACAGGCCCAAGCCAGAAACTGAAAGTAAGACCTGACTCCTGCCTTGTCCTCACCCACTCCTTCATCCAGTGCCAGCCCAAGTCCTAGTTATTAAGCAAAACCCTTCTCACCCACCAGCACTGACCTATTAGGTGCGCTGCTGCTCCTCTCGGATTATTGCCTCTCACCATACTCGCTTGCAGGCCCCAGTATCTCCCTTTTCCACCAACCTGCACACAGCAGCTCAGGAGGACTTTCTAAATCTCTTCTCTCCATGTCCCTACCTCCAGAAGAAAGCCCAGCCTCCTCTGCCCCCTGTCCCCTCAGTCTGTAAAGTGCAGCAGCCAACCCCTGAAAGGATACACCCCAATTCTGCAGTATCTCCTCTGGGAAGCCATCCTTGGCCTCAGCTTTGAGGCCAGACTGTGAGCCCTCTATGAGCCCCACAGTCTCCATGTAGCCCCCTCTCCACCCCTTAGCTCTTGACTCCTGTCCCCATTAGACTGTGTTTCTCGAAGGCAAAGACCCAGCCCCCTCCACTCAAGGCCTGCACACAGGAGGTACTCAATAATTGCTGAAAGGATAAACACACAAGCAATGATAGGAACCATGGATAATGCTGCCTTTCTGAATACCTTAAAGTAGGAGGATTTCTGTGTGGCCACATAGTTGGTTTACCTAGCTGCCATACTTTCCAATCATAGGAAGGCCTAGCCTCATGAACGCTAATTAAGATTACCAGCCTCTTCAAGAATGAATAAGAATGCCCC
>NW_005871294.1:1133592-1216373 GCF_000147115.1 Myotis lucifugus | reverse complement strand
GGAAGGAGTTTGTCTCTGGTTAAGTGAGGTTTCGAGTATGCTTATGAGGAATCCTGGGATGCTGGAACGAATTCTACTCCTGTACATTAGTTGTTAGAGCCGCTCATTGCTGCCGAACCAATCTCTGGACAAACCCCTGCTAGGAGAATTGAATGCCTAGAAGAAGTCGTTGGCTGGGAGAAGGGGATGGCTGGGAGAAGGGGAAGGCTGGGAGAAGGGGATGGCTGGGAGAAGGGGATGGCTGGGAGAAGGGGATGGCTGGGAGAAGGGGAAGGCTGGGAGAAGGGGATGGCTGGGAGAAGGGGAAGGCTGGGAGAAGGGGATGGCTGGGAGAAGGGGATGGCTGGGAGAAGGGGATGGCTGGGAGAAGGGGATGGCTGGGAGAAGGGGAAGGCTGGGAGAAGGGGATGGCTGGGAGAAGGGGATGGCTGGGAGAAGGGGATGGCTGGGAGAAGGGGATGGCTGGGAGAAGGGGATGGCTGGGAGAAGGGGGTGGCTGGAGGTGGGCCCGAAGAACCTGCAGGGGATCCCTGGCCTTGACAGTCGGGCAGGGCCCAGGCTCACTCACCAGAGACTTTCCCTGCCACGTGCACTCCAATGGCGACTCCGAAGCCAAAACCCAAGTTGACACCGAGGAAGCTCCCAAAATTTTCTCCTAGAACCATATGGGCCACGGAGCCAAGGCCAAACACCTGCGAGGGAGGGCCTCTGAGAGGACTGCCTTCCCAGAAGCCCCAACCTCAGAGGAGGGCTCAGAGCTCAGTTCGGGCTCCTCACCCTTGTGCCCTGGGCCTCCCCAAATCGCCCTGGGAGACCCTCTGCCTGCCCTCTTCCTCCGGAGACTTCCCTCCTCATGACCTCTCCCTCTAAGACCTGACCAGTGAGAGCTGGGTGGGAGTGTAAAAGGAGCCCAAGTGGGATAGTGGAGACAGAGGCTCTTATGGACACAGCCAGACCCCTAGACCCCAAGCCCACCTGAAGTTCAGGGGATAGCAGGGCCTCGAGGCGGACCTGGCTGCTGTGGATTGAACCTCAGAGCATCTCACACTTCAAGCCTAGCCTGAAGGAAGATTCCTCAAGGGATCTCCAAACTTCATGCCTGGGCTCTGCCATGGCCCCCACCCACATCAGCCCTAGGAGCCAGTGGGGTTCTGACTCGCACCCTTAGCAACATTTCCATGCCCTCATGTGTAATCCTGAACTTCCAGCTCTACCCATCCCTACCTGCTGGATCTCCTTTTGTGACACCCCCATGGACCCCCTTTGCAGGGAGAATAGAGGCCTGAAGCTAGGCCCTCACCTCCTACGGCCACCCATCTGAGTCTATATCTGCCTATCTCTTCAGCTCTCAAGCCTGCACCCAGCCTCTCCCTTCCTCTGCAGAGGCCTCCCTCTTGCCTGTATCGTCCACCCTCCCCTTCACTGGCTCCCACAGACTCATGTCTCTTCCTTCCTAAAAGTAATCCTTCCCACCTCAGCCCAGCCTTCCTGTCCACCTGTGGACACCTCTCCCCCTCCTGTCAGGCTCCAGGAAAGAACCCACTGGCTGGCTCCTTTATTCCCTTGCTCTCCCTCCTCAATCTGGCTTCTGCTTCCACATCTCACCAAGACTACAGCTCTCAGAGGGCTCCGGCCCTCTGGTTTCCCAAAGGTCCCTTCAGACATTGTCTTACTTGACTCTGCTGACTTTGACTCTCTTAACCACTCTGCTCCTGGAAAGTCCCTCCTCTCAGCCTCCATGACATGTCTCCCTCATGGTGTGCCTCCTCCCTCCCTCCCTCTCTACAGTTCCTTCCCACATCCTTTTCCTTCATCTGCTTCATGAGCGTAGATGATCCCAGGGCTTCATCCCTGGCCCCTTTCATGTCTCGCCCCAGTCACTTTTCTTGAGTCTTCTTACCAGGTCTATGGGCTCCAGCTATGCCTACCGCACTAAAATTCCCAAGACCTGCACCTGGGAGCCCGATCCCTGTTTCCCGATACCCGCTGGAAGTCTGGGTGTTCCACAGGCATCTTGGACTCCCTGTTGAAAGCTCACCATCTCAGAAAATGTGATCCTCATCCTATGTTCCCCATTTCAGTTGGCCAAACCAGAAACTTGGTTGTCACAAATGAGAGCTTTCCCTCCCTCCTTCCCCACACCCAATCACTTCTGTTTACATTCTTCCCAGATCTTTTTCAGCCTCCTCCTTGCACCCAGAGTGACCTTTCTAACACAGGTCTGATCGTGTCTGCCCCTCATTTAAACATTCACTGGCACCCCTTCATTTCTAGGATAAAGTCCAAGCTCAGTAGGCCTCCATTCAAGACTCTTTATAATTTCTGCCTCTCAGTTTCATATCTGCTCCAGTGTTCTCTATATTCAGCAATAGTATTACCGCTAAGTAATAATAACCACTTATTGAAAATTTGCTATGTGCCAGGCACTGGTAAACGTTACATCTCTCACTTCCTTTAACCCTTACACCAACATATGCATTAGGTACTATTTTTTTTTTTAAATATATTTTATTGATTTTTTACAGAGAGGAAGGGAGAGAGAGATAGAGAGCTAGAAACATCGATGAGAGAAAAACATCGACCAGCTGCCTCCTGCACATCTTCCACTGGGGATGTGCCCGCAACCCAGGTACATGCCCTTGACCGGAATCGAACCCGGGACCCTTCAGTCCGCAGGCCGACGCTCTATCCACTGAGCCAAACCGGTTTCGGCAACATTAGGTACTATTAATCTCCCCATTTGACAGATGGACAATCCAAGGCTTAGAGAAGTTGAGTGACTTGGCCAAAGTACGCAGTCTGCATGTAGTAAGCCAGAATTTGAATCCCAGGCAGTCACCTATGCCAGACAGCCTCAAACCAAACAACCACACTGCTCCCTGCACGCCTCTGTGTTTTTCCATATGCTATTCCCTCTGTTTGGAATACCTGATCCTAGATCCTGACAAAAGGATAGTCTACTTTAGGCCACACTCAGCACCTCCTTTGAAAAGTCCATGTGTTTTGGACATGTTGACTCTGAGGAACCTCTAGATGTCCAGATTGCTGGAAATCAGAGTCTGGATTTGTATCATCCAATGTGATGGCCACCAGCCACAGGTGGCTATTATGTGCTTGGAATGTGGCTAGTCCCAACTGAGAGCTGCTTTAAGTGTAAAGTACAAACTCATCAAAGACTTAATAGGAAAAGGAGAATGTAGAATCTTATTAATAGTTGTATATCGCCGAAACCGGTTTGGCTCAGTGGATAGAGCGTCGGCCTGCAGACTGAAGGGTCCCAGGTTCGATTCCGGTCAAGGGCATGTACCTTGGTTGCGGGCATATCCCCAGTAGGAGATGTGCAGGAGGCAGCTGATCGATGTTTCTAACTCTCTATCTCTCTCCCTTCCGATCTGTAAAAAATCAATAAAATATATTTTTTTAAAAATGTTTAAAAAAATAGTTGTATATTGATTGCATGTTGAACTGGTAATATTTTGGCTCTATGGATTAAATCTAATTATTAAAATTTGTTTCACTTGTCACTTTTTACCTTTTTTAAACATTTAAAATTACATATATGGCTCATATTCTATTTCCCTTTGATAGTTCTAGAGTTTTTGAAAAAGATAACCCGGAGAACTGTGGACATGAGGACTACTTCTGAAGCCATCAGGGAGGACGAAAGCAGGAGAGAGGACGCAGAGTGAGAAGGCATCTGAGGGCTGAGCCTGGAGGGCATTAGAAACGCTCGCTGGAGCAGGTGTTGAAATGAAAGAAGAACGGGAGAGAGAGTGTGTCCTGGACATCAGGGAGAAGCAGAGTTCCCAAGAAGGGTGTGGTCCACATGGTCCGGTGCAACCTTTGGGTCAAGTGCATGAAGGCCGAGAAGGCCTCCCTTTGGATGTGACAATAAGAGGTCATTAATAATGTGATGAGCACTGTATCATCAGGCCATGGGGACAGAAGCCAGGTCTTAGAGGCTGAGAGGTGAGTAGGTAGCGAGGAAGAGTTGAAGGGCTCCAGTGTAGACCTCCCTTTGTGAACCTGCCTGAGAAGGAAGGGAGCGAGAATGTGATAAATGAAGGGGCTCATGGGATGAAGGGAGGGATGTCTTGTCCTGTGTTGTGCTGTTTTAAGTAGAGAGACTTTGGTATGTTAAGATCGAGAGAGGGCGAGGCTGGAGATGAAGGAGAGAGAAAAAGGGCGGGGTAAAGTATCTCAATAGACTGAGGGGTGGGACTGACAGGATTGAAGGAGGGGCCCTGCCTGAGTGGAGGGGGAGAAATGTGGATACACAGGTAGGTGTGTTCTGGTGGTGAGAGGGACAGGTGGGTAAGGAGCCAGGCACAGAAGCCCACCTGATGGTTTTCTCTTTCAAGCTGGAGGCCAAGCCATTTGCTGATTTAAAAAACAGGCAGTCCAACCAGCGTGGCTCAGTGGTTGAGTGTGGACCTATGAACCAGTGAGTCATGGTTCAGTTCCCCGCCTGGGTTGTGGACTTGATCCCCACTGTGGGCCATGCCGGAGGCAGCCAATCGATGATTCTCTGTCATCATTGATGTTTCTATCTTTCTCTCCCTCTTCCTTTCTCTCTGAAATCAATAAAAGTATACCTTTAAAAAGAAAAAATAATAAAATAAAAAACAGGCAGGGTACAGAGCAGCTTTGGGGAAGTCTGAGGAAAAGTGAAATAGCCTGGATAGAGTAGGGCAGAGGCAGTGAGCAGGGCCCACTGGGTTCCTCAAGAGCCCTAGGACAGGTGCAGAGGGGCCCAGAAGTGGGCCAGCTTAGGGCCAAGGGTAGGATGAGGCAGGAAATGACAGGAACAGATGGGCTGTGGGAGTGGGGAGTGAGGTCAGGACAGACTGACAGGTTTGGGAGGTGTCAGAAAGTGCAGGGAGTGGAGCCAGCATGGAAGGTCTGAAGACCAAGGGTCCTTATTTCCAAGAAAGAGCTCAGAGCCATTTGCTAAAAATAATGAATGAGCGAATAAACCCCACCTGGTCTCCTGTGTCATGGTTGCTAAGTGGCAGCCATGGGCCTAATCCATCCAACACATGTGCTTGGTTTCGATAACTTAGTTTTGACAATCAGAAGTTTCAGCTTCTCTTGAGGAATCAGAAGCCCAGGTAATGCAAACCCACATTCCACCCTGCGTGGCAACAGTCAGCTGCATCCTTGCACAGGTCGGCACTCTGCAGTCAGGCCCCCTCCACTCTGAGTTGCTCTCTCTGGCCCCTGGAATGAGTAAGTTTGCACCCCTGCCCTATGGTCCAGTTCACGTCTACAGCTGGTTTTTCAGATCCCTGATGGCGCAGCTCCTCCCTTCCTGGTCAGTGAATATGGCCAAGTCCTTCCAACAGTCAGAAGGCCAGCCTCGAGGACAACACTCTTATAGATGGCAGAGAGGAACTGAGTAGAACAGCCCGTTTCCCTCATCCTGGCCACAGTAAATGGAGCCCAAGGTCACACTTGCTTCTCTTGTAAAACCTTTACCCTGATGATTCACTGAACTTCCTATCAATTTGGCACAGGCCCAACAAATAACAATAACACAATGCTTAAACCTCCCAAAGTTCTTTTGCATGTGTTACTTCTTTTAATTCTCACAGCAGTTCTGAATGGCAAATGTTTCTGCTCCCACTCTACAGATGGGGAAAACAAGGCTCAGAGTGAGGTCTTGGACTATCTGGAGCCCAAAAGTGAGGGCCTTATCTCAGCTGGGGGCTAGTTAACAAACCAGGGTGTTAGAAATCCTGCCATCACTAAACAAAGACACAGAGCATAGAGGTTAAGGGTCAAGACCATGATGTTAGACTAGACTGGATTTAATTTTATCTTAAAATGTGATTTGGGGCAAGTACCAGTCTCATAGAGTCTCAGTTTCCCCCTCTGAGAAATGGGGATAATTTCTCAGAGGGGGGAACTCTGTTTGAGGATTGGGAAGGTATTGCATGCAAGGGGCTTAGTTTAGAATCAGTGCCTGGCATGCAATAGGTGTTCAATAATAATCTCCATAAAAGGAAGATAAACACAGACATGGGCAGGCATCAATGGGTGGTGCCTTTTTCCCTAAGAGATTTCTAAGGAAGCACCCTCCTGCCTCCAGGGTTCCAAGGTTTAATAGTCCTCATGGGACTGGAATGTTTTGTCATAAATGAATTACTTTGCCCTGGTTTAAGGCAGGACAGAATCCAGTGCTGTCCTCGTAGCTCAGGAGCCAAGCAGGAAGGTGAGTAATGGGGGAGGGAGAGAGTGGGAGGCAGGGAGGAGAAAGCAGCTTAGAGCACTTGTCATAATGACCAGACACCAACACAGGGGTCCTACATGTGAACTGGGTGTTGGGCCCTTGGTCTTCCTCACACAAGTCTGCCAGCTCAATGTTAGTTTCATGTTTACTAACGAGGAAGCTGGAGTGTTAACAGTTAAGATACTTATGAAAGATCACACAGGGAGAAGGTAGTAGAGCCAGAATTCAAACCCATCTCCAAAGCCCACGAAGGCACCATTCAGCACATTTTATGACTGAGAAGGCACACTCGGAGGCACAGAGAGATCTGCTCCAGGCAGGATAAGAACCCAGGCATCCAGAGTCCCTTGGACTCTGTAAGTCCCATCATCTCCTATCCTGGGGCGCGTGCACACACACACACACAAGCAGTTACACTCATATTCACGTACACACACACAGTTACACTCATATTCACGTACACACACACAGTTACACTCATATTCACGTGCACACACACACACGCAATTATACTCATATTCATGTGCACGCACACACACTCAGGCACACTTACACTGTCTCACACACCCTGCCTCTCTTCCCACTTCCTCTGGCGTGCTCCTGGCTGCCTTTACTTTTCTTCCCAGATTCTGCCCCTTCTTTTCATGGCCCTGGGTCCTCCCTAAGGTGCAGACAAGCATGGCTACACCTCAGGGGCAGAGGCTGGCTGGGGAAGGTGGCAGAGCTGAAGCAGGGGAGGAGGGAGTTTCCAAGAAATGGCACCTCCTGGTTGAGGTCTCGTTTCTGTCCTATCACCCACTAAAAGAGCCCTTGCCAGGTCCCCAGTGACTTCCATGTTGTCAAACCGCATGGACCCTGGTCAGTTCTCACCTTCTCTGCTGACCACTCCCTCCTGTGGGCCCCCCACACTCCTGTCACCAGTCACCGCCCACTTTCTCCTTCCAGCTCTCTGGCCGATACTTCCCAGGCCCCTTTGCCATTCTTCATTCTCTCTCCTCAGCGTACTGCCTCTTCATATACACTCTCACTGAACAGTTTTTTAACCACCACCCATACTCTGATGAACTCTAACTCCATACGTCCAGCCCAAGCTTCTGTCATGAGCTCCAGGCCTCTATAACCAACCACCTCCTAGATTTCTTCCCAGGCACCTCACCTGATCTTGTCCAAACTGACTTTACCTCTCGCGCTGTGCTGGGCCCAGGGCTCAGAATGGCCACCTTGGCACTTACCCCACATCTATGGCTTAAGAAACCTCCTCAATTCCACCTTCTACAACTGCCTCAAACATGTGCTTTCTTCTCTATCCCTGGACCATTCGCCATTCTTTATCCTAGGTCTTTGCAACAGTCTCTTAACTGGTTCCCCTCACTTCACTCTGCCTTGCCCATTCTGTTGAGACTCCACACTACCCCCAGAATTTCCTTCTAAAAATCCAAATCTGACCACATCATTCCCCTGCTTGAAGACCTTCAGTGTCTCCCCTTTGCCCTCAGTATTAATTCTCAAAACCTGACACTTGCCTTGGCCTGTGCGCTCAGTGGTTAGAGCATTGGCCTGCACGCTAAAGGGTCGCAGGTTCAATTCCTGGTTAAGGACACATAACTCACATCGATGTTTCTCTCTCTCTCTCTCCCCCCTCCTCCCTCCCTCCTACTCTCTCTAAAAATCAATGGGGAAAAATATCCTCGGGTGAGTATTAACAAAAAAGAAAAAACCTGACACTCAGCATTCTCTCCAATCTCTTTCCTCTTGGTGTCCCTTCTCCCCACCTCCAGTCATGCCCCCTGACACTCCCCAGCCCATAATTTTGTTCTGCCTCCACAGAGAATGAGCCCTTTCTCTCCCAAAAAGATGGTGATAAAGGCAGAGCTCTCTCCTTACTTTCCTATGCTTCCCCCTCAGGCTCCCAGATCAGAAACGGGAATGGGCAATGTGACCCAGGAGGCCAGCAATGGGAGGGGTCATGGATTGCCCTCACTGAGCCCCAGCCTCGTGAAGTCTTGGGTTCGTGCCCCTTCCTCAGAACCCCATCATGATACTCACCATCATGACAAATGTGCTCATGAGCTCGGCCAGGAACTCTCGCACCATCTCCTTCTGCAGTATTGCTTGCACCCTTATTACCACGGGCGACGGGATCATCTTGACCTTGCGGGTGGACCTGAAGCAGCAGCCCAAACTCATAAGCAGAAGTGAGAGTCAAGTACACCTGCTACCTACCCATCAGCCCATTAACTCATGGCTGAGTTAATGGGTAACCCAATGGACTGTCCACACACACACACACCTCCTGTTGCTCTGGGCTGCTGAGACAGCTGGGATCAAAGACACCTGAGTGTCACAGGGACATGGAGCGGAGCTGGGGGTAGATAATCGGGTCACGCCTCTTATTCTTTCTGGTAGGGACTGTACCAGTGGGAAGACCACACCAACAAGGCCACTTGGCAGAGGGGCAGTTGGGGATCTGATTGATGCAATCTGTGGTGCCAAGGAGCCCCGGGCGAGAAGCAAGTGGGAGAGAGCAGGGAGGAAGGTGGAACTCAGTTGTCTGTCTATCTGCCTGCCTGCCTGTAGGAACCAGATACCTGAGGACACAGGCAAGACATCAGGCAGGACTGACAACCGAAAGGCATTCTGCACACAGCACAGGGTGAGACAAAGTCTGCTCCCAGGCTCTATAAACAGCACTCGGGCCTGAAATGTGCACCAGGTTCTGCCAAAGATGAGGGGGTTTGCAAAGTGCACCCACTCAAAACCAGGTCAACACAACAGATGTTGAGTGAGTGAGTGAGTGAGTGAACAAATGAGAGAAAGGGCGAGAGGAAAGGAGGATCTTACTCCTTGGTGTATTCTCAGTGCCTAGCACAGTGCCAGACACATAGGTGTTCCAATATCTATAGTGAGATGAATAAAAACTGGGGAATTCATCTGTCTTTCCATTCGATCCCCAGAACTTTCTGCAGTGCCTGGCCCATGGTAGATGCTTGATAAATATTTATTTAATAAACTCATGATTGGATGGATAGAGGAAAAAGTGAGTTATAGGCTCTATCGTCTGTTGGGGGTGGGGTGGGATAGAGCTTGAGTTTGGAGGAGATGGGGTGCAGAGGCTAAAGAGGAGAAAGAGGGGTGGAGATAACTCTAAGTGTGGCCTTTGGTGCGTGTTAAGACTGGTGACCCTCCCCGTTGATTGCCTGAAGCCGACACTCGGCACTTACTACCTTGCTCTGCTTGGGATAGCAACATCACCCCCCACCGCCCCAGGCTTCCTAAATTTCCCCAGCTGCACAGCAGCAAAGAGTAAGCAGAGGGAGTGAGAAATGTGAACCAGGCATGGACACACCACCTTTTAATTTTCTGGTGGGGCCCCCATGTTCATTGCTCACCCACCTCAGTCCTTGCTCTGTCCTTATCCCAGGAAAACAAACCCAGGGCTGCGCATTGGAGGGGTATAGAGTTGCCTGGGTGATCCATTGGCTCCCATCCAACTCCAGCTCCCACGCATCACCATGTATGGTCACCTTGCCCCCATGACTGGCCTCCTTAGCCCCGAAGAAGAGCCTATGAGCAGCCTGAGGCAGTCAGGGGCCCAAGAACAGTCCTGGGAAGGTGCCACAGAGGCAGAGGAGAGGTGGATAGAGCAGGAAGTATGTCCTACGGGGAAAGATAGAGCGAGGAAAAGGGGGGTGGGGTGTGATTTTAAATAGAGCAGTCAGAGTGAACCGCATTGAGAATGTGGCATTTGAGCCCTGGCCAGGTAGTTCAGTTAGATGCAGGAGCAGGGAACCTTTTTTCTGCCAAGGGCCATTTGAATATTTATAACATCATCCATGAGCCATGCAAAATTATCAACTTAAAAATTAGCCTAAAAAAAAAAAATTAGCCTGCTGTATTTGGTCATTTAACTCACCCCTAATGCCTTGGCAGGGCCAGACCAAATGATTTCGCAGGCCTTATATGGCTCAAGGGCTGGAGGTTCCCTACCTCTGAGTTAGAGCATCATCCTGATACACCAAGATTGCAGGTTTGATCCCCAGTCAGGGCACAAACAAGAATCAACCAATGAATGAATAAATAAGTGGCACAACAAATCAATCTCCTCTCTCTAAATAAATAAATAAATAAATAAGATGTGGCATTTGAGCAAAGACACAGGTAACTATGGGAAGAGTAATTCAGGCAAAGGAACAGTCTGAAAGACTGAGGTAAGGAAGCTCCAGTGTGGCTGGAGTGGGCAGAGTTGGGCTGGGGTAGGGGAGGTCAGAGAGGAAACAGACTAGGGAGGTAGGCCCTTGGCCATTGCAAGGACTTTGGCCTCTATTTCACCCCAAAGGAACCTGAGCCTGAGAGGGTGAGAGGTAGTGAGTTTAGTTCAGTTGAGCACCACCACTGACCAACCCCTTGACCCTTACCCAGGTCCTTCTGAGCTTCCCTTCACTCCAGGGCCCAGCCTGTGCTTCGCTATAGGCACAGGTGGGAGAGGCCCTTTCTCTGGGCTCCATGAGCTACTGAGGGCATCAGCTGGCATGAGGGAGAGGCTTAGAGTGGGACAGAGAGGGCACTGGGTGCACTGGGGGTGGGAGATGGGGGGCTGGTATAGGGGAATGCGTGAGTGCTTACCGCTTCTTCTTGTCTGCTTGAGTCATTCTGGCAGAGATATTTAGATACTGTGGAAGCAGAGAGAGGTCACTAGGGCTTGGGGGTGCAGAACTTGGCCCCACATTGTCATCAGACCTCAGCCTCCAGGAGAAGCCACAGGACCAGTTACTACTGGTTCCAACCCCTCAACCCAGCCAACCTGGCAGGGAGTAGGCATGCGGTTGGATGTGCTTCAGCCAATGGGAAGAGGTCCTAGAGTCCTACCCCCTCTACCCATGCTGTCCTCAGGACCCTAACCTCTGGACCAGGCCCTTCAGAGCTCCTCTGACCTTCCCAGGTCTGACACACACTTTGGACAGTGGGGATGACCACAGACTCCCCTCAGTGGCTCCACCCTCACACGTGCGGCTATTATTGCCTTGAGTCTAACCTCAAGCCCTCTGGCTGCTGACTTCAACTGTGGCTTTCCAGGGCCTCTTCCTTACACACACATATGCACACAGGATGAGCTTCTAAAAATTCATTTAGTCCATACCCCCCTCAGAGCAAGGTTTATCCTTCTCACCATTCCTGGAAATTCCTTATATTCCCATTTTCCTTGGAAATGGCAGCACGAATATAACTCTTGAGTTTCCCCATCCCCCTTGTTCTCTAGCCCAATTCCCTCTCGCTGCAGCAGTCACCACCCTAGCCTGATTGCAGAACCCCTTTAGCCCCAGCCCCCGCCTCTCAAGGGGGAGAGACCACTCCAGCAACGCCAGCAATAACCCATCTCTCTGATCCTCATCCCTCCTGCTTCAATCCAATGTCGCTGGTCTCCACTCTCTCCTGGCCCCACCCCCTCACCCTGCTGACAGCCCAGCGCCACACATCCTCCCAATCTGCTCCACCACTGATCCTCCCAGCATTCAATTTACAGGTAAGGAAACAAGCCCAGAGAGAGTGTCATGCAGCAACTCAGGACTAAACCAGAACAGACAACCAGGCTTTCACCTCCCAACTGGGGTTTCTTCCCCTGATGGTCACATGGTCACCTCTTCCCCATATGGTTCCCAGGGAATGACATTCACAGGCCTGGGTCCCAGAGGAGGCCCACTTGTCCCAGCCCTGCCCTAGAGTCAGACTCACTCTGCTGAAATGCCTTCTTTCTCAGCGTCCACTTTGGGGCCTTCTCAGTTACAGCAGGTCTCAGTCTTGTTTCTCCATGACTGTCCCAAGCTCTGGCTGCTCCCGCAGCTGGGGCTCTGTTGTCCTTGTGTCCCCGGTCTAGGGCCCGCCCCTCAGCCCTCCTGGGGTGGCTCCAAGTGCTGCTCTGCTCTGCTCTTCTCCTCCAGAGGAGAGGTCAGTGGAGCAGGGGTTTGGCCCGTACCACTTGAGCCAAGTCCAGATGAACTGCCCAGAATAGCATCACTTCTCCTGCCAGCAGTGCCATGGAAACCACGTTCTGAGACAGCCCTTGTGAGGTCAGAGATGGAGCTCAGGGTGGGCGCTGGGCCTCACGGTCCCAGAGGAAGGACCTGTCCTCCAAGCCAAGTGTCCAGCCCAGACCCAGGGGAAGCCCTCCCAGGCCCCAGGCCCAGGGGAGGCTCCAGAGGCTCCTGCATGTCTGGCTGTGGGGAGAGCAGTGCAGAATGTGGATTGGAATGTTCTGGAGATCAACAACCAGGTGGAGAGGTTCGGGGGAGACCCTGGGTCAGTCCTCAGGGAGCCCCTAGTCTGAAGGAGGAAGGGGAGACTCAGGCCCTGGACTTACCCAGTCTGAAGGGCAGGAGGACACATGAGCCATATTTGCAGGAAAACCCCAGTCTGAGAGGGGAGGAAGAAAGCCAAGCCCGGTCCTCTGGGGGTCCCTAATCTGGAGTGGGAGAGAAGAAGCCTGGGTCTCAGCCTCTGGGAGCCCCCATCTAAGCAGGGGTGGGACACCTAGGCCCTGTGCTCGAAAACACTTCCCTTGGGGATAGCAAGTGAGGCCCCTGTGGAGGAACCAAAGCTGACCAAAGTATGGGGCTCCGACCCAGGGCTGCAGGAGCTCAGTGACTAAGGTGGGGTCAGACGCCAGCCGGGGACCCACTGCCTTCTGAGAGGACTTGTGGAGCTGGGGCATAGCTGGGCCTCCAAGGATGAGGCAATTCGGGATTTAAACAGGTGACCCAGTGCTGAGACAAAAGGGCGTGGTTGCTGGTCTGCAAATTGTAAGGAGACCCGTGAAGTGGACTGGTAGGTGGGAGACAGTAAGTCCAGGGAACTCCCTGTGGGGAGGCAGTGTAAGAGCTGGAATAGAACTGTCCTCTAGAGGGGGCCAGTAGACCAGGCCAGGTCTGGAACCTGGGCTGCCCAGGTCTCCATCCCAACTTGTCCTGCAGGTCATGCTTCAGGGAGAGGCAGGGGTCAGCTGCCGTCTGAATCAGAAGTCATCCTTAGGAATGAACTTTTTCATTGCCTCCCCCCGACCCCCCCCCCCCCCACACACACACACATACACACACACACTCTGAGGCTCCGCCCCTCACCTCTGCAGACTCAAGTGGGCTCAGGATGCTGTCCTTCCTGGGACAGGAGGATGTACCCTGGACATGGGGGACACCTGCCTTTAATCCTTTCTTGTGTGTGCTTTTGGGATGAGGGTGAGGTAAGGGTCAGTGGAGCTGAGGTCTAGGATGAGGTCAGAGCTTGGGCAAAGTTGGATTAGGCTGGTATCAGGCTGATGAAGGAGGAAGGTGAAATCCATGTTGAAGTCAGTGGTTAAGCTCACTTACTGGGCCGGGTGCTGGGGACTAGAGATGGAGAAGACATAGTCCCGTTTGTCTCTTGGGAGAGATAAGATAAATGGCAGGTGATTTAGGATACACTGTGATAAGATGGAGGGAATACGGGCAGCAGCTCAGCCAGCTTGGAGGGAGGTAAGATTTTTCCAGAAGAGATGACATGGGCGCTGAGTCCACCAAGGTGAGCGGGGGAGGGTGGGAGGAGGACGATGATTTGAAGCCCAATGGGATTGTGAGAAAACCTGGGAACTGTGAGTGGCTTTCAGAGGGAGGGCCGGAGAAGTGAGCAGGGGCAGACCATGAAGGACTTTGTCTGCCAGGACACAGGATCAGACTTTATCCCAAGGGCCTGAGGAGCCATCGAGGGGTTCTAAGCAAAGAGAAGAGCAAAGTAGCCAACCTAGGGTCCTTGAGGCCCTGGAGCACCCAGTAGGCCTGAGCTTGGGAGAGGGTTCCAGCTGGAGAAAGAGAACAGGAGATATCAGCGCCTGGGCCTTCACCATGAGAGTCAATGGGATTGCCAGGAAGCGGGAAGTAACGGGGCAAGAGACAGGGGCAGGCTTCTGGGGATACGTGGGTGACTGAGAAGGAGCAGGTGAGGAGGAGAGAGACGCCCATACACTGGGCTGCCAACAGGCTGCCAGGAGTTCGAAGGGGCTGTGGCCCCAGAGTTGGGTGTGAGAAGAGACCAGCCCATGAGCTGGTGGGATGGAGAGTGGCCACAACAGTGAAGATGTGGTGGCTAAGGAGACAGAAAGATCAACTGTGGAGAGAAGAGAGGCAGCTAAAGGGGCTGCAAGGTTGGGTGTTTGGGTCAGAGGTGGGTCTATACAGAGCCCGGGAGGATCTCCAGGGCCAGTGGGGATGATGAAGAGCAGAGAGGGGACACCCGGGGTCCTATCTGCACAGGGTAAACTCTCAGTAGGGCCACTAGATAAAATATAAGATGTTCAGCTAAATTTGAATTTCAAAGGAACAATATTTGCAATACCTGTAACATACCTATACTAAAACACGATCCATTGTTTCTCTGAAATTCAAATTTTAACTGGCTCTGAACTGCAGTGAAGACTGACACACACACACCCGCGCCCACCCCCGTGCCCCCAGGTGTAAGTCCTCACTGGGTATCAAATTCTCTGCACAACCTTGGCGCAGTCCCTGCCCTAGGCCTCTGCTTCCTCATCTGCGAGATGGGGTCGGCAGATATGTGGTCTACCACCCAGTCACTTCTGGCATCCAGACAGGCCCCAGGAAAAGGTTTATGAAGGTAACAACAGCCCATCAAGTCAAAAACTAATTTGGTTGAAAATGAATTGGTAAAATGAGTACGCTAGGGGGCAATTTTTGCAAACTTTGCAAACTTAGATATTTCTTTAGGCATTTAGTCCCTCTTTCAGAAATTGTTTAGTTTTCTTGTTCTAATTTTGTCTGCAATACACTATTTTTACTAGCAAAAGGTTGGAAATAACCCCATGCACCAAAAATCTTACAATGTGAACTGGTGAGTGGTGACATTCATGTTCAACCTAACTGAAAATTTAAATATTTATGAACACATAGCCAAGCAAGTGGAGCAGATATAATTGTCTATCATTGGAGTGGAAATTTTTTAAAAATAGAAAACAAATTTGAAAATCTCAGATTCTTTTATTGTTTATTATCTAAAATAATAAAAGAATAAAACCTATATAAAGTTCTTGTACAGTACTTTTTTCACTCAAAACATTTATTCAGAATAGCTTTTCATGCCAATAGGCCCACATCCACATCATGCAAGTGGCTGTACAGCACAGAATTTTAAATGTGTCCAACTCTTCTCTCTCATGAACAGCATGGGACAGACACAAGTGGTTGAAACCCAATAAGGAGTGAACATGCAAATAGAAATTTTTTTAAATGAGAGTGAAGGAAAACACCCAAAGATGCCAAAAATTCTCTGATCTTCTCCAAAATGCCCCCAAAAGTGTTGATGTGTAAAAAGCTAATCATTTTAGCTGATTATTTGTTTCAACCAACATGCCACTTGATTAACTTACTTATCATGTAAACTACTTGCAATCAAATTGTCTTAGACTTAGCAGTGGTTCTCAACCTTCTGGCCCTTTAAATACAGTTCCTCATGTTGTGACCCAACCATAAAATTATTTTTGTTGCTGCTTCATAACTGTAATGTTGCTACTGTTATGAACCGTGATGTAAATATCTGATATGCAGGATGGTCTTAGGCGACCCCTGTGAAAGGGTCGTTCGACTGCCAAAGGAGTCGCGACCCACAGGTTGAGAACCGCTGCTTTAGAGCCTTGGGATCCTTTGTATACCTGAGGAGTCCATCGCATCAATCAGTAGGAAAGGAGCTGCTCTGACTGCAGGAGCAGGCCTGGGGGTGGGAGCACAGTACAGGTCCTTCCAGGTGAAATCACTTGAAGTTGTGAGATTCTCTCTCTATCTATCTATCTTTATCTCTCTCTAATATATATTTTTATTGATTTCAGAGAAGAAGGGAGAGGGAGAGAAAGATAGAAACATCAATGATGAGAGAGAATCATTGGTCAGCTGCCTACTGGGGATCAAGCCAGCAACCCGGCATGTGCCCTGACTGGGAATCGACACTCAACCACCGAGCCACATCACCTGGGTGAAGTTGTGAGATTCTCATTTTTCTCAAAAAAGAAAACATCCTTAAGCCTCACCTAGGTAAGTGTTCCCTTTCAAACTCATTTTTTAGGTAGAAAATTGAGATTCAGAGCAAGGTAACAACTTGCCCAAGATCACCCAGAGCCAGAACGTCTAGATCAGATTCTGCCCCTGCCCTAGTAGGAGAACTGGGGGCTGCGGGGCTAGTCCGGGGCAGGGTTGAGGGAGGACAGCACAGGCAGGACCCAGGATGGTCTTTAACCCTGACATTGCAATAACCATACCCCCAGCCCCGGCTCTTATCCTTCCTTCTCAGTCATGCCTGGACCTCCAGGACAATGTGGACAAAGACTAGAGCAGACGAGGTCGGGAGGCACAGCCACTTGCCAAAGGGCACACGTCCTGTGAGTCAAAGAACCAGAATTCAAACCCAGGCCTGCTCCACTCTAAAGCTAATGTCAGACTGCCTAATGTGGCATCAGGAACCAGGCATAGAGTCCAGGCCTGTCACTTTCTAGTATGAGCTGGAGCTATCAGGGAAGGCTTCCTGGAGGAGGGAGTCTCATTGACAAAGTTGGGAGATGATAGTGAAGGAATAGGCATGTATAAAAAGCATGTGTATCTTTGTATATGTCTGTGTGTGAGCATGTGTGTGAATGGGCGGATGTGTGTGTGCATGTGCATATCTCTATCTGGTCGTGCATGTGAAAAGTACTTTCTGTGTTCTCACTCTCTCTCTCACACACACACAAATACACACACACACACACACACACACACACGCAGTGGTGCACACAAGAGTATGAGCCCATTCCACTGGGTTAATATTTTCCTGCCTGCGTCAGCACAGTCCCAGTCAGTGGGCAGCTCACTGCAGGAACGTGCCCTATCTGATCTGGTCAGGTGCTTCGGGCCTAGAACAGGGGGGTCTGGGGTGGGCAGAAAGCCCATCTCAGCAACCCCAGGGCAAGCTACTCTCTCTCTACTCTCCTGCTCAGCCTGAGAAAGTAGGCAGGCCCAGTGGCCGGGAAGCCCCAGGGTGATGCTATTGCCCAGCCTCCCCACTCACACTGGGGGCTCCCCAAGTGGAGAAGCCTCCCTTCTTCCCTCAAAATAGACAAGGCCAGAGGCTCCCTGAGATACCTCTTCACTCCCTTATTTTTGCCCTAATCCCAAGGCCTCTCCAAACACAGATGTCCCACTGAGGATGAACGGCGTAGAGCCCTAGAGGAAATGATCACAGGGTGTCCCCCTTCAGCAGAGGAGCAGGCCATCCTGTGGGGTTTTATTTACAGCTTTTCAAGAACACAGTGATGACACTAAGGGCCTGTGCCGAGAGGTCTGTGTGGGCAGGGACTGGGGCACGAGCACCTACAGGCACTGAGCCTCAGCTAGGGAGGCTTAGTGAAACACGGGGACCTGCGCATAGCCTCCTGGGTATAGCCTCCTGGTCCCTGGGCCTCTCCCAGTATCAATGGGAGTCCTCCCACACTCCCACCGGTCCTTGGGATGCAGGCTGCATCAGACTGGGTAGGCAGACAGACACAGTCTCTTCTGCTCTGGGCACAGCCCAAGATCCAGGGAGAGTCAAACCAGATGTCCTAGCTCCTAGCCCAGCTTGAGATGCCCTAATACGTCTTTGTATAGGAGAGACAAGGATGGAGCCTAGAGGGTGGACCACGACACACATCTCCTGCCCCCCCACCTCCACCCCTAGTTGCTCCCCACAGTACAGGCTTAGAGGCTTCCTGCCTCCCTCAGGCTCCATGTCTGGGCAGCTTTCTCCCTACCCTAGGGCCACTTCTGACTTTCATAGCCCATGCCACTTTCGCTTTGTGGGCGGCCTCCTCCTTTAAAAGACTAAGTAAACCTAATATTTTATGCCCTGACCAGGTAGCTCAGTTGGTTAGAGCAGCATCCTGATACACCAAGGTTGTGGGTTTGATCTCCAGTCAGGGCACATACAAAAATCAACCAATGAGTAGGACAACACATCAATGTTTCTCTCCCTCTCTTTACTTTCCTCTTTCTCTAAAATTTTTAAAAATTCAAAAAAATTATATTGCACAACTGTGTTGATATAAAGATGAATAAATTAATATTGTGTATTAAAACATTTTTTCAACCTACAAGTTCATTTTTTTCTTATTTTAAAACAAAACATTTTTGTGGGGCTTTTAAATAGAAATCTTCGTGGGCACTGTGCCTGGAGAAGTCGGCCCTGCACATCCCCGATGTCCTTTCCGACCGCACAAATGCTGCCATCTCCCCAGTCTTACTGCCGGTCCAGGTCTCACCCCACTGCTCCAGACCCAGCAGCCTCTCTCGTTCTCTTTCTCATATGCCTAATGGGCATATCTGCCTTCACCTGCTCCAACCCAACCTCATCTAAACGTCTCCCAAACCTGTTCCACTCTGGTTTCATCAACCTTTTTTCTTTTTTTATGAAGTGCTTAAAAACAAATTCCAGCCATTCTGTCATTTCACTTCTACATTCTTCAATATCCATCTCTAAAATGAACATTTTCTTGCATAATCACAATGCCATTCACACCTAACAAAAATGAACAATTCCATGGAAATATCAAGTACCCACAATTGTTTCAAAATATATTTTTTAATTAATTTGTTAGTTTGCTTGAGCCAGGATCCCAACAAAATCACACATTACTTGGGTTAAATGCTCTCAAACGCTTTCTCCCTCTTATTCATGTCACTGGCTTGTTGAATAAATGTGGTTCTAGAGGAAGTCCATTTTCTAGACTGGCCTGTTTGCTTCCTTGTGGTGTCATTTAACTTTTCCTCCAGCTCCTCTATTTCTCAGAATGTACAGGAAGTTAGCGCTAATAGTGTGATTTTAGTTAGGTTCTCTTGGTGGGGGATGGGAGGAATCCTTTGTGAATAGTGCTGTGTGCTTCCTCTTGCATCCCATTCAGAGGCACATAGTGTCTAGCTGCCCCGTGTTTAGTGATGCTGGCCAATCCGTGGGCTCACAGGGCGGCAGCCTGATCCTCCCATTGTCAAGGTTCCCCATCAGCTCTTCACCTTCCAGTTTCATCCTTTGATTTTTGCCGTAATCAATTTCAAAATTCTTCCGCACTAAAGAATTTCAAAGGAGAAGCTCTGAACAGCAATCTCTTAACCCACAGAGAAGAAAGGGCTAATAGTAATGGAGTCTCTGGTACCGGATTAGTCAGAGTGAAGAGGGGAGTCAGGGTCAGGGATGCCTCACGAGAAGATGGAAAGAGTGAAGTGCTGGCGGAAGGAGCAATGGGAAGCCCAGGGACCTCCTGGCCAGGAGCCTGAGTCCGGGGCTGGTTTGAAGTTTGGCTGGGGCAGGGGCGCTCCCCCATCCAGGTGGCGAGCTGTGTGGTTCACAGTTCAGACTTTAGAGCCAGGCAATCTGAACTTGAATCCAGTTCAGCCTCTTAATTGGCTTGGGTAACTTTGAGCAAGATATTTAACTGGGTGTCTTCATCTGTAAGATGGAGATACTAATCCTGACCTCTCAGGGCTGTTGGGAGAACGGACTGAGTGGTAAGGGGTGTGGCAAGTGCCCGGTGGAGAGTAAACTCTGTGTGGTAGAGACGATGCCTGAGGAAGGGAACCCTACACCCAACCACTCTTGCCCTGACTGACTCTTGCCTGACACCAGGGCCAGGTAGAAGGGCTGGAAGGGGGGGTGTGGAATATCCCTCTCTCTTTCCACAGACAGCACGACCAAAGCCCGCGGACTTCCACCCAGATCTCAAGCCGCTCCAGCTGGGTGTGTCTGGTCTCCCAGCTCTTCCCGTTGCAGACGGGTCACTCAGCTCTCGGGTCTTGATACCCTGGTCGCCTCCTCGGGTCTGGGGGTGAGCATAGCCACCTGCCATCACCCGCTCAGTCAACAAGCTCACCCGGTGGCTGGGGGACTCGATGGGTGTGACAGGGCCTTGGGCAGGCAGCCTCCTGGGGATGGCCTGGCCTGTATGGCGCCTCGTGAACAAATAGCACAGGCACAATAACTGCATGCGCGGCCCCTGCCCTGAGCGGGAGACAGGTAGGTTGTCAGGGCGGGCGACTATGCATGTGGGTGGGATGGAGTGGGGTTTCTGCACTCACGGCTCCAAGACCCTGAGCCCTGGAGCGAACAGCCGGGTGGGGCAGAGAGCGGGGGCTCCTCCCTCCTGCTCTTGTTCCAGCCTGTTTGCTCCTGCCCTGACTGCTCCTACACAGCCCTGGCCCCAGTTAGCTTCTCACTTGCTTCCCGAAGCAGCTGAGGCAACCCAGCCTAGGTCTTCAGTCGGGTGGGATGGGGGAGTTGAAATACCCTCGCAATCACATCCTTTTTAACAGCACTCGTTGGACTGGGCACTAGCGCCCCCTGTTGGCGGTCTAACCTGACTCCTTTGGCCACGAGTCCCTTCCTCCGACTCCACTCAAGGGACTGGCAGGATTAGCCTTAGCCCCTGGGTCCTGCTCTGAGGGGAGACACCAGCCCAGTCCACACACCTTCATTGTGGTTTCCAAGTTTTCTTTTCCACGTCACTTGTGCTGCTTCCTTTCTTGTTTTGTTGACTTTGGTGCTGTCTGTTTACTCTGACTAAGCCTATACAGCCTGGGGTTGAAAACTCGGAACTTGGAGAAGTGTGAGCCTGAGAGAGAGCAAGCTGGGGGTGGGTGGGACTGGCAGGGGGTGGGCATAAGGGCTGCGGGGGGTGGGGGGGTGAGAGAGAGACTGGGAGAGCTATGAGCTGGTTCCCAACCTCAGTCTGGGGGACACTGCTATTCCCCCCCCCCACTTGCAGGCCATCAGTGTTGGGAGGGGGCAGGGATGGGTGGGCAGACTTTCCCAGCCTCACCTCGGGCAGGTCTTGGCCTGTAACGTTAATTTGTTTTGAAGCTCAGCCCCAGAACTCTAAATGCCTCACTTTTCTAGGAGATTTGAACACCCCTTGTAGGTCAGAGTGCAAGTTCTCTGGAGATTGTTACCTGCTTTCAACCCCTAGTCCTTCAACTGAACAACTCAGGGAACGCCGCCATTCCCCATCTGAAGCCCCAGGACCAAGGAACATCTCCAAAGTCACTAAGTGAAATCTTGGAGTAGAATCCAGGCTTCCTGGCTCCCAGCGCAAGCTCTCTGCTCCACTTCAAGCATCTCTCAGATCATGGAACATGATGGGAAGGCGGCCCCAGGCGCCGTGGCAGGGGCCAGCACACACAGACATGGGCGTGCATGCGCTCCTCATGCCAGCGCAGAGTGCACACAAAGCAGGGGCATGGCAACCAGGGGCTGATGTGCTGTCCTCATATCCCAGGAGACGAGACACCTCCTGGACCTTATGTCCTTCCGGCCTGAGAGAGGGTAAGAGAAAGCTCGGGCTCGATGCCCACCTGCCACACTCACTCACTGCTCCTGACCTACCTGTGTGGCCTGGGGAGTGTGCATGCCCTTTCAGGGTTAGGATGAGGGAGCCACCCTGGCCTACAGCCCAGGGCTTAAGGGAGAAGCTTGGAGAAACCACTGCCATCACATGGGCTTAGAGTGCCCGGCTCTGCCAGCTGGTCCAGCCAAGCCCTCCTTGAAGAGGATGAGCTGTCATCAGGAGCCCTCCTCACCTGCCTCCCACCCAGGCCGCCTCCTCTGGGCTCAGCAGACTCCAGAGCTGCTTCCCTCTCTCAGGGAAACACCTGCACACGAGCGCCTTGCTCAGGGAAGAGCTGCGTGTTCCCCAGACCCCGTCCACCTCATACCGTACACGCCTTCCACACCTACGGCCCACATCTTTGCACAGCCCACACGGCCTACGTGCACAGGGTCTTCCTGGCCCATCTGCACAGTTCCAACATGGGCACACATCTCAGACTCGGGCGTGTAACACAGCAGAGATCCCATAGAGAGGAACACACAGGTGCTCCATTCCACACACCCTCTGCCCCTTCCTGAAACAGGCCTTATGAGGGTGAGGGATGAGTCACCTGCTAATCCGAGGGACCTGCTGAGCCAGCAGGATGGCAAGTCCCAAGCTGACAGATGTGGCCTCAGGGGACCAACACCCCGCGTGGGGTCGGCCCTGCCACCAGCCTCCAGCACCCCAACCCTCCACTTCCACCCTTATTACCTCCTGCCCACACTCTCAGCCAGGACTCATGACAGAAAGGCACCTCTATTCCTTTCCTATTCATAGGTATAGTTATATTCATATTTATATTTCTGCAGCTGAGCTGTCATCTGTCACTATACCTTTAGGGCTACCATCAAACTTTTGATGTAGATATAGATGCCGTAGGAGGAAACCAGGGTGGCAGAACCACCCATCCTCTCTCTTCTCCCCTATACCCCATGCCTCCTATCTATGGCCTCCTTTATGGAAGCCCTTCCTGTCAATAGATAATTCACACCTCTCACCCCTCTTAGCTCACATACACTTGAGTCATGAGCCCCACTCTGGTTCTGTCCAGGTAGCTCAGTTGGTTGGAGCATGGCCCGTACACCAAAAGGTTGAGGGTTTGATCCTGGGTCAGGGTGCATGCAGGAGGCAACAGATCAATGTTTCTCACATTGATGTTTAGATATATCTCCCTCTCTCTCCATCTCTCTCTCTCTCTCTCTCCCTCACCCTCTCCCTTTCTAAAATCAATGAACATATCCTCAGGATTAAAAAAAAAACACAAAAAAAAAAACACTCACTCTGGACCCAGGGGACAGACTTTGTCCCCTCTTGTCCTCTCCCACCTGTATTCCTGCTCAGGATTTTGTCCCCAAGACTGGGACCTCCCTGAGGACAGAGAGACAGTCTACAAACATAGACAGAGAAACAGGAGGCCAGTGTGGTCAGTGAGTATGTCATCCAGCAGATGAAGGAAGCTGGTGAAACCCTCCCCTGGCTCCTCATATCCCATTATCACTGAGTCAAGTCCTGCTGGGTCTGAAGAATGCCCGCAAGCTCCTACTAGATGCCAGACATATCTGTCTATACAGGGTCAACTTTGTACATGCATTAAAATTAAGAAACATCACTCCAGCCCGGCCAGCATGGCTCAATGGCTGAGTGTCGACCTATGAACCAGGAGGTCACAGTTCGATTCCTGGTCAGGGCACATGCCGGGGTTGCAGACTCGATCCCAAGGAGCGTGCGGGAGGCAGCCGATCAATGATTCTCTCTCATCATTGATGTTTCTTCCTCCCTCCCTCCCTCCCCCCACCATTCCTCTCTGAAATCAATAAAAATATATTTTAAAAAAAGAAAAGAAAACACCACTCCAAATCTCAACATTTTTCTAGTCTAAAAACATAACATATAGTGGTTAAGAGTGTGGCCTCTGAAGCCAGGCTTGGGTTCAAACTCCAGTTCTTCTGCTTACCTGTTACTTAATTTATTTGTGCCTCAGTTTCCTCATCTGTAAAAAGGAGATAAGAATATTTATCTACCGCATGAAATTGTTGTGAATATTAAATGAACTAATAACACACGCGAAGGGCTTAGGAGTGGGCTTGGCCTATAGTAAATTCTCTTAAGAGTTTGCCACTATTACTTTCCCTCCCTCCACTAATTTGGTATTTTATAATCTGTCCCTAACAACCCAATCTTCAACATGGTCTTCTAAACACAGATCTCATGGGGTCTCTTCAATACTCAGAATCCTTCTGTGGCTCCCCATGGCCCTCAGGATGGTGTCTGGACCCCTATCCCTGCTCATAATGCCCTCACATCCGTCCCAGCACTCCAGCCTCAACACCTCGCCACTCACTAAGCCTTAAACACCTGGACTCCCCTGGATGCTCTCTGCCTGGAACGGTCTGTCCATGGTGTGCTGGTAAATGCTTAACAACGAGGTCTCTGGAAAAAAGGTATGCGTTTATATACATAAGTTGATTATAAATTTTACTGATGATAAAGCTGGAAAATAAATACACAATTTACAAATACTAAACATGTATTTATAAATACTAAGATATCTGTGCTCTTTATTGTAATTCTACAGCATCAATTGCTCTTTAAAATGATTTCTTTAATTTTTGCTAATTATTATGTTTGTAGCCAACCTGTGGTTGCAATGTATCCAGGATTTGACAAAAATCAGACCATGAACAAATGTTTGATTACTATCCAATTCCACAGAAATTCATTCATTTCATTGACTAATTAGGATAGTCCCAACATTTTTGTTTACATTAAAGAAAAGAAAAAAGAGAACAAAGACATATTTTGAAATTTCACTCATTCACCAGTGATGTGTGACCCTTTTTGCTGAATTGGATGGTAATTTCCAAATATTGAAAGAACTAGAGGCCCGGTGCACAAAATTCGTGCATGGGCAGGGTCCCTAGGCCTGGCCAGCAAACAGGGCCCATCTGTGGGGTGACTGGTGGGCAGGGCGTTCAGGGGGCCCCTGCTGGCACCTGCCTTGGCTGGCAGCCTGGCACCACCCATTTGCTGGCCCCAACCGAGGGCAGCTCCTGTGTTAAGTGTCTGCCCCCTGGTGGTCAGTGTGCATCATAGCAACTGGTTATTCTGCTATTCGGTCAATTTGCATATTAGGGTTTTATTATATAGGATGTTTCCTCAAAGTGTTTTTTGTTTTGTTTTTGTGCCTTGACCGGGAATCAAACTGGCAACTGTTTGGTGCACAAGACAACGCCCCAACTGAGCCACACTGGCCAGGACTTCCTCAAGGTTTTGTGTTGTTCACAATGTAATGGCTACAGACATGACAAACTTTTAAATTTAACCTGCATTATTAACATTTTCTCTATCACTTCCTTAAGTCTAGATCAAAGGTCAATAAACTCTTTTATAAAGGGTCAAATACTAGTAAATACTTTAGGCTGTCCAGGCCCTACTGTCTCTGTTGCAACTACTTAGCTCTGCTATTGTAGCATAAAAGCAGCTTCAGACAATATGTAAACAAATGAATCTGATGAACATGGCTGTGTTTCAATACAACTTTATTGTGGACACTAACATTCAGTTTTCATATAATTTCCACTTGTCATGAAATCTTATTTTTTTCAACTATCAAACAATATAAAAACCACCCTGGCCAAGTAGCTCACTTGGTTAGAGCATCATCTCAAGAAACCAAGGTTGGGGGTTTGATCCCCAGTCAGAGCACATACAAGAATCAACCAATGACTGCATAAATAAGTGGAACAACAAATCAGTGTCCCCCCCTACCCACTTTCTCCCTCCTTTCTTCTCTCTTTCTAAAAAAAAAAAAAGAATCAAAAGTGTTTTTAAATATGTATATATATATAAAAACCATTCTCATAGGCTGGATTTGGCCTGCAGGCTATAGTTTGTCAACCCCTGCTCCATGCAATCAATCAAAACAATAAATTAAGCCCTAACTTGTAATGTTAGTCAATTTAAATGATGTAAATACTGCCACATGGCCGGTTTCATACTACCAACCTAACATGACTGAACAAGGAGTTGGGAAACGATGAGTAGCAGCTCTCCATTAAATAGGGTGTAAGTAATTTCCAGAGCATAGATAACAGTAAACTGTAATGACAGAAAGTGACGAGTTTGATCATTTATTACCTTTGTTTTACAAAATAATTTATGGAATTATACATTTATATAATTGAATGGCTGTGATTAATAAACAGTTTACAAAATTTTAAAAACTTAATCATTGGCTCTTGTGAGCCTGTTGGGGTGGCTCCAAAACCTTTGCCGTCCTCCATGGCCTCCCTGGTCAAGGCCAACTGGCCCTTCCAGGCTCAGGGTCCACGTTACGTCCGCCCTGACCTTCCCTAGGCTGGACATGGTGCCTTCTCTGCGTTACCACAGTCCTATGTGCTTCTCTTTTGGAGCCAGTAAGGGATAAGTTACTACACTTATTTTCTTGCCTGTTTTTCCTCAGGAGGAAAACACAAGGACTAACAGTCTTGTTCACATCTGCATCCTCCCTAATCCAGCTCACCTGCCCCTCCTGCATCCCTTAGAAAATAGCTGGCAGCCCTGGTCGGTTGTTCAGTGGTTAGAGCATTGGCCCTCGGACCTAAGAGTCGCAGATTCGATTCCTGGTCAAGAGTACGTGCCTGGGTTGCAGGTTCAATCCCTGGCCCCAGTTGGGGGGCGTGGGGAAGGCAATGGATACTATGTCTCTCACATTGATGTCTCTCTCTCTCTCTCTCTCTCTCTTTCTCTCTCTCTCTCTCTTCCTCTCTCTCTCTCCCTCCCTCCCTCCCACTCCCTCTAAAAATCAATGGGAAAAATATCCTCGAATGAAGATTAACAACAACAAAAAAGAAAATGCCTGGCAGAGAGAAGGCACTAGGATTTAAAGATGTAGACTGTAGCTGTAGATATGTAATATTTATTTATGTCCGCAAAATTACTAGTGTTTTTTCCAACATATGGCCTACTTGCTAAAATTTGTTAAAAAGAACAGTGAATTAATAACAAAAAAATAACCTGTTAATTTAATTAAAAGCAAATCTTGGTTAAAAGCATTTTTAAAATGAACAGGGTGTTAATTTTCACATGTGACATATGGACTGGAAATTTTGTCCATTAAATTCGAAGTCCGTTAAATGAAGGTCCGCAAAATTGAGGGTTTACTGTACTTGCATCCTGCTGCAGCGCTCCACCCCAACAGCGAGGTCCGGGCTCCCCACCCATCTTCACCCTCCAGCTGTGTGTTCTCTTAGCTCCCAGGACTTCAAGAGGAACTTATAATTTTTTTATATATATGTTATATATGTTATTAATTTATATGTATGTTATTTATATATTTATATATATTAGTAATTTTTAGAGAGAAGGGAAGGGAGAGGGAAAGAGAAAGAGAAACATCAATGTGAGAGTGGAACATGTGAGAGGAACATCGATTGGCTGCCTCCTGCACGCCTCCCACCAGGAATCGAGCCCGCAACCTGGGCATGTGCCCTAACTGGGAATTGAACAAGCAACCTTGTGGTGTATGGGACAATGCCCAACCAACTGAGCCACAGTGGCTGGGGCAGGAACACTTTGTCTTTGGTAGGTGAGGACCAAGGAGATCCTCCCCATTTCACGGAGGAACACCTGAGGTCCTGGGCTCGGAGCTGACTGACCCAGCCTTAGATGTCCCAGGGCTTTTTCCTTAACTGCAAATTCCCCAAATCCTGACTACAGGGAGGTTACAGCCTACCTTGTTCTCCAGGTCATCCTGTCCATTGCCCCTTCCTTCTGATAAGGCTGTTTGCATAAAGGACTGGGTGGCATGGACTTTTCCTTCCTTCCTGGGAAGCAGCCCAAATAAAGAGGCACCTCATCCTCCCTGTCCATCATCACCTGTCCCTTCTGCAGTCTAACCCGAATCCCTCCTACTTTCATGACATTGCCTTTCCTTCCGTCCTAGAAGTTACCTCATCGAGGGGCTGTTCTCCACCCTCCAGCCCCTCCTCAGCTTCACAGCAGAGCCAAGACCTCGCCCAACCCAGCATCTGTCACCAAGCAAGGGTAGCCGGCTTGTTGGAGCCACCTCTCCCATCCCTGACCTTTGCCTAGGACCCACCCTCGTCTACCCTGTCTCCACAACACACACACACACACACCCCTCCTTCTGGGGCCCAGACTCCACTGTCCACCTGTCCAGACTTGCCTTCTGACACACCCAGCCCAGCCAGTCCCCTGTGGTAGAATGTCTCACTCAGACCAGAGAAAGAAGCAGGACGAGGAAGCTTGAGGGGGCAACTTTCCATCGCGCCTGTGACTGACATCCCTTCCCCAGTTTGGGACAGGCCCCCAGTCACCAAACACCCCAGTTTAATGTGTGGGCTGTCAACATAAGAAAGGTTCAAACCTGTCGAGATTTTTTTTGTGAGTTTATTTGAGCCAAGCTGTCGACAGTGGCCGGGAAGTAAAACCTCAACGGATTGAGATAATGCGCCAGAGAATGGCAGTTTTTCACCCTGTTTCATACATTACAATCAAAAGAAAAGACGTGAGCTACATGAAATCCATTGGTGATAGATCAGGGAGGTGGGAGGAAGCAAAGGGGGAAAACCTCTGGGATTGGATAAAAGTAAAATGAGAGATAGATACATCTTTTACATAGTTGGGTACAGGATAGTTAATAGTCAATAATTAACACTTGATAACAATAACAACCAGGGGATTTAATGGTCCCTGCTCTGGCGCGGTGGTTGTGCTTGGAGGGGTCCGGAAAAAGGTAAGTTACCTTGACTTGCCAAAGGTATGTTATCCTAGATGCAAAAGGCAATAGACAGGCTCAGTGAAGGTAAAGATTGACTTGCCAGGGGAGGTTCTAGCCTAGGACATGACTACCTGCCATAAACTGCTTTTAGTTAAAAAGTATTTGTGTGTGTGTGTGTTTTGTTGTTGCTGTTTTAAATATTTTTATTGATTTCAGAGAGGAAGGTAGAGGGAGAGATAGAAACATCAATGATGAGAGAGAATCACTGATGGCTGCTTCCTGCCTGCCTCCCACTGGAGACCGAGCCTGCAACCTGGGCATGTGCCCTTGACTGGAATCGAACCCAGGACCCTTTAGTCTGCAGGCCAACTATCTATCCACTGAGCCAAACTGTTTTAGTGTCAGGCCATCCTATGTGGTTACTTTAGGTCTCTGAATTTGTAAGGCCACCATACAGGGCTCCCCCGAGATGGTCAGGTTAGCACGTGACCCCTTTTCATCCACTGGGCAAAGTGACATCGCAAGAGGGACTTGAGAGTGTGGCCCCGAGCACTGGCCCAAGGCCTCGAGGTAAGTTAGACCCAGGTCTGGATCCTACGCATGGGCTCCGATCCCTGCATAGGATGGCCTCCTTGCTGCGCAGCCACCAGCAAGAAGAGTCAGCAGGTCCCCCTGAGGAAGTCAGCGGGTGCCAGAGGACCAGAGGTGGGGTCTAGCTCTGGCGAAGGAGAGCCTTGCCCTGCAGAATTTTGGGATGTTGGACACCCTGAAATCACTCCCAGCTCAGTGTTAGGGGAGGAAAACAGACCAGCTCAGCCAGTTACTAGGATTCCTTACCAGTGGCATACTAAATGGGGGTGGAGGTAGGGTCAGTCTACCCTGGGAACGAGCCATTATGGGCAGAGAACTTAAAAACAAAACTGACTAAAAGGCAGACTGCTTCTTGCTATCACCATCAGCAGCAATTCTAAAGAATAAAATACTTCTCCCAGATGAGGTGGGCCATTGCCACTGCCACTGCCCCCCCCCACATGCACACACCACTGTTCCTAACTACATATTCACCCCCACATTCTGTCTATCAAATCCGCATTATCCCTTAGTCCATAAGACATTGGAGAATGTATGGGTCCTTTTAGGACATCTTTTTCTGAATGTCTACCTCTGAACTTCTTTAAAAGTATGAATCAGCCCGGCCAGCATGGCTCAATGGTTGAGCACCAACTTATGAACCAGAAGGTTATGGTTCAATTCCCAATCAGGGCACATGCCCAGGTTGCGGGCTCAATCCCCAGTGTGGGGCATGCAGGAGGCAGTCAATCAATAATTCTCTCACATCATTGATGTTTCTCTCTTTCTCTCTCCCTCTTCCTCTCTGAAATCAATTAAAAAATATATTTTATTGAATTTTACAGAGAGGAAGGGAGAGGGATAGAGAGTTAGAAACATCAATGAGAGAGAAACATCGATCAGCTGCCTCCTGCACAACTCTTACTGGGGATTGATCCTGCAACCAAGATACATGCCCTTGACCGGAATCAAACCCAGGCCGACGTTCTATTCACTGAGCCAAACCAGTTAGGACAATAAAAAATATATTTAAAAAAAAAAAAGAAAAAAGGAAAGAAGAAAAGTATTAATCAGTTCCTACAAGAGTACTTGATTCATTCACTACTCATTCATTCATTCATTCAACAGCCACGGAAGCCCTCCCAAGTGATAGGTACTAGCTGCGCAATGGAAAACAAGTCCAGTGCCAGCCATAGAGGGCATGTAGAGAAACTGGTGAGTAAATAAGAAGCTACAATGTTGCCCGGTTGGCATGGCTTAGTGGTTGAGCATTGACCTATGAACCAGGAGGTCACGGTTCAACCCCTGGACAGGGCACATGCCTGGGTTGTGGGCTCGATCCCCAGTGTGGGGTATGCAGAAGGCAGCTGATTAATGATTCTCTCTCATCATTGATATTTTTCTCTCTCTCTCCCCCTCTCCCTTCCTTGCTGAAATCAATTAAAAAAATTTTTTTAAGTTACAAGGCATATAACTAAAAGGGGGAAGTGTGGGCAAAAAAAAAAGGGGGGGGGCCACATACTAAACTTGACAAACTCAGGAGAAGCCTGCATGGCAAGACTTGCAGACTCAAAGACTGAAAGTAGCCATATAGGATGGTCTGAAATTAAACTTTCTAAAGGAAAGTTATGGTGGGTAGTCCTGTTGTAGGCCTGTATCTTCTCTGACAAAGGTCAATCTTTACCTTAACTGAGCCTGTCTACTGTCTTTTTGCATTTATAATAACATATGGAATGTCATCATAATTTCCTTTTTCCAGATCCCACAGGACATAATCACTGCACCAGAGCACAGACCACAAAACCGCTCATTGTTATTGTTATTGTGCTAATTGTTTACTGTTAACTAGCTTACACCCAACAATATAAAAGAAATACGTATCTCTCCGGTTTAATTTTTATCCAATATCAGAGAATCTCAGAGATTCACACACACACACTTCACTTTCTCCCGCTTTGCTTTCTCCTGCCTCCCTAATCTATCACCAATGAATTTCATGTAAGCTCCTTATGGCCTCCCCTCTGACTCTGGTACATAAAATAAGTGGTGCCCTGACCCGTGTGGCTCAGCTGGTTGGGTATCATCCCATGCACTTCAGGTTGTTGGTTCGATTCTAGCAGCCATCAATGTTTGGGTCTCACATTAATGTTTATCTCTCCCTCTTCCTTCCTCTCTCTCTAAAAATCAATAAAAAGCCCTGGCAGGAGGATGTATGAGAAGCAGCCAATTAATGTCTCTCTCTCTCTCTCTCTCTCTCTCTCTCTCTCTCTCTCTCTGTCAATAAAAACACTAAATTTCTTTAATATTTTAAAATTTAATTCTAAAATATTTTAAAAAAATAAATAGTAAAACTGCCATTTCATGGAGCATTTTCTCAATCCACTGAGATTTCACCTCCCAGCAATTGTCATCTCAGTTTGGCTCAAATAAACTCATAAAAATTATCTTTTAAAAAAAAGAAGAACCCAGCTGTCATGGTTCAGTGCTTGAGCTTTGACCTATGAACCAGGAGGTCATGGCTCGATTACCAGTCAGAGCACATGCCCGGTTGCAGGTTCGATCCCCAGTGCAGAAGGCAGCCGATCAATGAGTATCTCTCATCATTGATGTTTCTGTCTCTCTCTCCCTCTCCCTTCCTCTCTGAAATCAATAAAAATATAGAAGAAGAAAAAAAGAAGAAATTAGATATCAGAAGTAATAAGTACAAGGACCTATGGGAGTTGAGAGGAGGGGCACTGAACCAAACTGGGGGGTAGAGTGGCAATCAGGAAGCCTCCCAGGAAGGAAGGGAAACGCTGAGAGGTGAGAAGTAGTTAGCCAGGCAAATGAATGAGGGCAGAATGGATGTTTTCCCCTGAAGAAGAGACAATACATGCAAAAGCCCAGAGGGAGCCTGGGAAATGCCAACACTGAAATTCTGTGTGTCTGGAGTGGGGTAGGAACATGGGGAAGACAGAGAGGTCAGCCTGGGACAGATCATGATCTGTCTTGTACTTGTTTCTGAGAGTGATGGGAGTCATTGAAGGGCTGTAAAAAGAGGAGTGGCAGGGTGGATTAGTGTGTTAGAAAGCTCAGTGTGGTTGTAGCTCAGAAAGTGAATTTGGGGTGGAAGGAGCAAGAGTGGAGAAGAGAATCTGGTTAGGAGGCAGCTGCAGTAATGAAGGCAAGAGGTGGTGGTGGCTGGGACAGAGGAAGTAGCATTGGGGACGGATAAAGGGGCGAGCCTGGAGCGCAGTGCTGAGAAACGATGACAGTGAGCGTGCTGGAGCTGGAAGACGTGCCTCCTGGATGTCTGGCTGGGGTGGTGCCCTCTCTGAAACAGGAGCCAAGGGAAAAGCAGACTTGGTGCATAATCAGGTCTCATTTTCATGTTTCTGATAAGAATTTCTTAAATTCATATCACTTCTTAAATGTGCCATCAGGTATGGGGGCGGGGGTTGGTTTTGTAGATCAAGGCAGCCCTCGGAATACTCCTCTTGTGCAGGGAGGAATTAAAGTAAAAAGTAGTGAGAGATGCAGCAAAAAGGGTGCATTTAATTAATACCACCACATTTAACTGATCACTCATTCATTCAGGCCTGGTGCTGGGAGCTAGACAAGAGGCCTTGCCTCATAGAATTTACAATCTAGTAAATCAAAAAGTAATACAGGATTATAAAACCCTGACACTTTTACATAAAACATTACTTTTGCCTCTGTGTGTGTTTTTTTATACAAATGCATAGCTTTTATTATAAAAAATAATAATGCCCATCAAAGAATATATGAAAACTATAAGAAATAAAAATAGATTGCTCACAATTCAGAAACAACACAATGCCTATTAATCCTTTCACTCCTTTTCATCTTTGACTCATTATACTCTGTTGACATAATTGACAATAATTCTGCATAAGCCTGTTTGCATAATGCCCTTTTCACCTAATGCCATGATTACAGAATAATCATTACCTCTTCAGAACCATGATTTTCAGAACTAAGAGACAAACCATACTGTGTTTAACCTACCCTCTGTCATTGGTTATTTGGCTTGTTTCCAAGTGTTTGTGCCAAATCAGCAAAAAAGTCCTTGAAAATGGACAGCAAAAATACCAGAGGGAATGAGCAATTAATATGTGTACAGCACTTGGCACAGTGCCTGGCACTGTTAAGTGTTCAATAAATAGTATTTATTCACTCAACAGACATTCATGACCCCATATCAGAAGCCAGATACTGTGCTAGGCAGTGACCAAGACAGACACAGTTAACTGCCCTCCCAGAGCACCCAGTCTGGTGGGCAAGACGGCCGTAAACACATGATGATACGATTATAAGTAGGTGATCAAAAGTGTTATGTGTCAAGGTACGGGGGGGCTATGAGCGTGTACTGTGGGGAGAAGGTAATAGTCTGAGGGGACATCAGAGAATTCTAAAAATCGAAATAACAGTCAATCTAATAAATGAAGCCCCCCCTGGCCAGAGCAGAGGGCAAAGTTAGGGAGCACGGCAATTCCAGGTAGGGTGCCAGAGGCTGGAAAGGATGGGCAAAGGCTCAGAGTGGGCACACGTTTCCGAAAGTCTAAGCCAGAGGGGGCCGCCCACTTCAGGACCTAGGTGAGGCACTGAAGATAAGGAGGATGTTGATGACTGACAGGGAGGAGGCAGGGATGGGCAGTGCTGGTGAGCCAGCTAGCAGAGGGGATGGAGAAAGAGGTGACAGTCCAGAGGACTTGGAGGTGATGGGAACTGGAACAGGTGGTGACAGGGGGATGGGGATGGACTAGGCAGTGACAGGGCGGGGGGAGGGGGGGGGTTAGAGGCAGTTGATAAAGAACAGGGTTGGTGCACTCCCTCTGGGGGGCAGCCCTCGCCATTCCCCTTTTTCCTCCTCTTCCCCCACTTTTTCCCCACAGACATGCATCTCCTAAACTTGAAGGGACCCCACGAGACTTGCAACCTGGGAAGCAATAGGCAGCGGCAGCTCATCACAGGCTGGTCCCCTGGACCTGTTCCCACGGCCCCCTTTTCTCTAACTTCCCAGAAGCTGGGGCAGCCCAGCCGAGGCGCCCCGGTTGCTTTTTCTATATAAGCCCTTTCTTGTTTTACTGTCCTAGGTTTTGTTTTAGGAAGAGCCTTCCGGTAAAAACCGAAGACCTACTAGACAAATTCAAAAAGGAGCTGTAAGCAGTATTTACTGTCCCCAACTTTAATAAACTTCCCTTATAGTAAAAAAAAAAAAAAAAAAGACAGGGTTGGTTCAGATAGCAGAGGCGGACAGCAATGCTGGAGAAGGTGGTGGGAACTGGGTCGAGTGACAGCTTAAGAAAGGGGCAGTGGTTCTGATGCAGGGATGATGGTGAGGGTGATGAGTGACAGGGTCAGAAATGAGCGGTGACCATGGAGGTGACCTAAGAGTGACGGGAAGTGTGGGTGGTGATGATGTGCTGATGGCAAACTAGAGACGCCCACCCTGCCCCCTCCCCTGTGTTTCAACACAGGAACTGTTTCCTAGGCCTCCGGTTCCATGACTCAGGTCTAGGCATCAGCCAGGCCCCAGATACGATCTCTAGGCGCAGCCACAGCCAGGGGAGCTGGCGGGGTGCCTCCACTGGCTGTGCCCAGGCCCATCAGGGACCCAGGCAGGAGCCTTAGTATCATCTCTGCCGCCTCCTCTTGGGTCCACATCGACCCCAATCTGAGGTCCACCAAGAACCCTAGCCTCTCCTTTCGCCACCGCTGTCCTAGTCAGGACTTTATTCCATCAGCTTTTCCCACAACTGACCCCATTAGAAGTTTCTGGGCCTTCTATGGCTTTGTCACAACCATTTCCTGGGAGGAGAGAAAAGGGAAGTGGGCTTCAAGCCTGGGGTGAGGGGGAAGCGGGGAGTCTGAATAATCCCATCCAGTCACCCTACAAACATTTACAGGGCTCCTTGCAACATATGAGGGCTGACTTGCACAAGCAGACCCATGTTTCCCTGTTTCCATGAATCTCAGACGGGGGACAGACATGTAAGTGGCAACCACCATTGAGAGAGTGCTATTCCCTTGCAACAGACGGGGACAAACTGCTTTTTAAAGCCTGCGGAGAGCGGCCCAGTTAAAGGAAATCCCAGGACCTGTCTAGTGACTCTTTTGCCTTTTGCTCAGCTGAGCACAAAATGATTTGTCATGAGTAATCAGGAGGGAGAAAGTGAGGAGGGGCAATAAGAAGGGAACGAAAATTGCTGAGGTAACAGAAGCTAGAGTGCCGTGAACGAAAAGGGGTCCTATGGGAAGTAACTGTTAGGGTCGCCGAAGGAGGAACGCACAAGGCCAAACTGGTAAAGAATTATGAATTTATTAGGTCATCTGGAAAGCCAGATGGGCTGAGCCCCAAAATTGTGCCAGCACCCAGGGACGGGGAGTCGGAGATTTTAAAGGACTCTAGGCAGGCTTTTCCTGGACGGAGAATTCTCTGGGTGTGTCTGGGATCCTGGGAAGGCCCGGAGAGGAAGGATAATGGTCTTAGCAAGTGGACTGTGGCCTTAGCAATGGAATGTGGTCTAAGCGAACGGGAATGCTAGTTGTGAAGTGTTCTAAAGGAGAGTTGGGGAGTGAAGGGGAGGAGGGGAGAGGGTATCAATTCAATTATTTGATCAGACCTAACAGTAACCTCACAGGGTGATCTGATCATAAATTTTTAATTGGCCTGGCCAGTGTAGCTCAGTGCTTGAGAATTGACCTATAAACTAGGAGGTCACAATTCAATTCCCGGTCAGGGCACATGCCCGGGTTGCAGGCTCGATCCCCAGTTGGGGGTGTGCAGGAGGCAGCCGATCAATGGTTCTCTCTCATCATTGATGTTACTATCTCTCTTTCCCTCTGCCTGCCTCCCTGAAATCAATAAAAATATATTTGAAATAAATAAATAAATTCCTAATTGGGCAGATTACGGTGGGTAGTCACGCCCCAGGCCGATAGCTTCTTTTTTAAATTAATTAATTTAAAATTTTTACTGATTGATTTTTTTTTCTTTTGGGGGAAAGAGAGGAAGGAAGAGAGAGACACAGAGAGAGAGAAACATTGATTTGTTGTTTCACTTAATTATGAATTTATTGGTTGATTCTTGTCTGTGCACTGACCAGGGATCAAAGCCCCAATCTTGGCGTGTCGGGGGACGACAACACTCTAACCACCTGAGCTACCAGCCCAGGCCTGTACCTCCTTTAGTGAAAGGTTTATCCTCACTTTACCCGAGCCCTATCCATTGTTTCTGGGCATCTACGTTAACACATCTTTGAAAAGTCCCCTTTCAGACCCCTCCTCCTAAAGCAGAGGTTCTCAACCTGTGGGTCGCGACCCCTTTGGTGGTCGAATGACCCTTTCACAGGGGTCGCCTAAGACCATCCTGCATATCAGATATTTACATTATGATTCATAACAGTAGCAACATTACAGTTATGAAGTAGCAACGAAAATAATTTTATGGTTGGGGGTCACCACAACATGAGGAACTGTATTTAAAGGGCCAGAAGGTTGAGAACCACTGGACCTAAAGGGTCACCACCCTTTAGAGAGCACATGTTAACTATCCTGTCCTCGGATCTCACTGTGCTTTCTCCCACCTTCATATAATCTTCCTTACTGTTCTCCATCACAAATTCATAAAGGAAACTGCAAATCGTGACACTTAGAAGCATGTATCTCAGTGTTGAGATCTTGCTTCTAGGTGTATCCTCCATTTGACTCAAATAAATTTTTATAAAAATTCTCTACTGGTTTGGGCATTCTTATGGCCGTGCTAAATAAGAAAAGGGTGCCAGGGAGAAATTGCTACTGTGGAGGAGCCAAAATGATTGTCAAGAACAGGGATGTCTAGAGGGGATAAATCCGATAGAAAAAGTAAAAGTTAAGCCCTAACTGGTTTGGCTCAGTGGATAGAGCGTCGGCCTGCGGACTGAAGGATCCCAGGTTCGATTCCGATCAAGGGCATGTACCTTGGTTGCAGGCACATTCCCAATAGGGAGTGTGCAGGAGGCAGCTAATCAATGTTTCTCTCTCATTGATGTTTCTAACTCTCTATCCCTCTCCCTTCCTCTCTGTAAAAAATCAATAAAAGATATATTTTTTTAAAAAAGTAAAAATTTAAAAAAAAAAGAACAGGGCCCTAGTTGGTTTGGCTCAGTGGATAGAGCATCGGCCTGCAGACTGAAGGGTCCCAGGTTCAATTCTGGTCAAGGGCACATGCCTGGGTTTCGGGCTTGATCTCCAGTGGGGAGCATGCAGGAGGCAGCTGATCAATTATTCTCTCTCCTCATTGATGTTTCTATCTCTCTCTCCCTCTCCCTTCCTCTCTGAAATCAATTAAAAAAAAAAAAGAACAGGGATGTTTAATATTCAACTTGAGCGTGTTGGGTTTGTGCAAAGTAAGCTTCCTACTTCTCCCAAAGCCTTCAGCAGAGTTAGTTGCTAACATGAAGACCTCCTATGACATAAAAACACTTCTCTGACCTGTTCACTGTGCATCTAGTCTCCGTCCAAGGTGGGGTCTGGCCCCCAGCTGGCTCCTCTCTGCCTCCCTCACTTGGTGGTGGATGGGCTCACAGGGGCCACCAAGCAAGAGCCCTAGGAGGCTTCGGTTTCCTGGATCCTCCCTGACAAGGATCCTGCCTGAGCTGGCCCCACCCACCTTTCCAGTCTCAGCTGGAACTCCAAGCTCCAGCTTTCCCAGGGCCCCTATCTCCTGCCTATGGGCTTTTGTACAAATTGTTACCTCTGCCTGGAGCACCCCACCTGGCTAATTCTTTCTCATCTTTCAGGTTTGAATATAGAGGTACAGGGCTGGCTTTATGGGCAGGCAAGCTGGGTCTTAAAAGGGCCCTGCACTTGACTTAATACAGTTGCTTTCTTGAAACTCTAATCAGCGGTTCTTAACCTGTGGGTCGCGACCCCTTTGGCAGTCGAACGACCCTTTCACAGGGGTCGCCTAAGACCATCCTGCATATCAGATATTTACATTACGATTCATAACAGTAGCAACATTACAGTTATGAAGTAGCAACGAAAATAATTTTATGGTTGGGTCACAACATGCGGAACTGTATTTACAGGGCCAGAAGGTTGAGAACCACTGCTCTAAATAGTTTTTGAATCAAGAGACCTGCCTTTTCATTTCTCACTAGGCCCTACACATTATGTAGCCAGTCCTACGGGGGTGCTTTTTTTCTGGTAAAATATCCCAAGTCCCAGTTTCCTTTGGTTGATTGTATAGTAGTCTTCTCCACTAACTAGGCTTTACATTCCAAGAAACCATTTGGTAGGCTCTGGTTTTCCCTTTCCTAACAGTGTTCAGTTTCCATCTTAGAACCCATTTTGTTCAGCTGGTGCTCATACCTTGCTTGGGGCCAGAGACGGAACATGTGACTTAGGGCCTGAGTCTTAGGCTAATCCAATCAGGTCAGACTATTCTAGTGGCCCAGCATGTGACCAAGCTGGTCCAATCAGAGTGCACCTCTGGGTGTCTGCTGAACAGAGATTCTCCCTCTTCCCTGCCAGAATCATGTAGCCTGGAGCTACTGCCAGGTGCCTGAGAAACACAAGAGGATCCAGGCTTAGGATGAGGCTGACACCCTGGAGGAAAGAGAGGAGAAACTAAAAGGACGTTGATCCTGGATCAAGCCTCACCTGAAGTTTTTCTCTGGTTTGTCAATTATGTGAGCCAATGAATTACCATGGTTGCCCAAGCCACTATGAGTCCAATTTTTGCATCCAGATGCTTCTTACCTGCTCATGGTATTTCTGGCACCTACTACAACCTGGCATAAAATAGGTCCTCAATAAATATTTGATGAAATATTAACAAATAATAAACAAATTTGTTATATAATAAACAAAAAAATGAATGACACTCAAGCCCTCTGGCAGTAAGACCAGAGGTACTACTTTGCACATGAGACTCTTCCAGGACCTGTTGTGCAGAGTTCTGCTGGCCTCATGGATCCTGAACACCTCAAGGGATCCCTGCACGTCCCTCACTGGCTAGGGCCCAAATCCTGGAACAGCCCAGAGCTTGGTCACTTTCTGCTCATCCCCGGCAGCCAGGCCTGCTGTGGTTTCTCTCCGACTAGTTATCCCTGGGCTTAGAACCTGTATGTTGGGGTCCAGCCCCAACAGGTCCAGGGGTTCCCAAAGGTGTGGACGCAGTCGGCGAAGAAGGAATGACACAGAGAAAGCGTTCAGTTGGTCATCATAGCTAGGTTCTCTTTTTTTTGTCCTGTTACCTCTATATTTATACCATTTGATCCTATAAGCATGCCTCTATAATCACGTCATGGTATGTTTTGGGTAACCTTCTACAGTTCCTTGTTTCTTATCTGACCTTTGCCAAAAATCCTGTCTCCACTGTATCTAGTTCTGTTGATTTTAATCTTGTCTAGGTTAATCAAGGGCTATTCCAAGGTCACTGCTCTACTGATAGGCTACAAAGAAGTGACTGAAGGAGTTTATCCTACCCAGTAAAGGTTATGTCCTCCCAGCCTCGCTGCTTGCCTTCCCTGGGACTGCCCTGTGTCAGTGGGTCTACAGGGGTATAGGCTTTGGTGCTTTCCCTGGTGGGCAGACCCCTGGGGATGTGGGCCCAACAAGTCCCAAATTTATTGCCAACAGTCTTAGCCCAAGTTCTTCATAAGTAGTACATGGTATTTCTGTAACACTAGGGGGATTTACTGATTTATTCTCTTCCTTGTCCTGTTAATCCCTAACCTGGGGAAACAACCTTTCTCGGGGAGTTGGTCCTGTTTAAAACACATAGTGCTAAGAGGGGGAGCAAACCATATGCCATATACGCCAGGTCCCTTGAAACATAAGCTGTGCAGATGTTTCTTCCCTGCAGCGACTGTGTCAAGCAGCAAGGGTGGACCGGCCTCCGGCAAATTCCCCCATTTTTATTTTTTAAATGACAGCGCATGTAAATCAGCGGCCACCTCTCGGATTGGGTTATTTAAGACTCGGGAGAAGACTTGTTTGTGATTTTGCTAACAGGTCAGTCCGAGGCTTAACCCTATATCGGCTCCCCACACCTGTACCCTGAGACTGGGGACCCCAGCCTGGACTGGCCACTGCCTTACCCAGTAGCTTCATACAAGTCACCCGTATTTGAGATTCAGTCTCCTGCTCTGCAGAATGTCAGAGAGGACGTGGACCCGTTGGTTCCAGAGGTGGCCCTGACTCTCTGGTTGCCTAGGATGCTAAACTTCTGTGAGACAGACAGGGCTACCAGTTGGAAATGGGGGGTTTCATTCAATTCGGCTGTTCTCTCATTCAGCAAGTATTTGTAAACAGCTATCACGTGCCCTGCCCAGGCACTGGGACTTTCAGTCACATTCTTTAAGCTTCCTGCTTCCTGACCACTTACTCTGAAATCTGGGTTGTGACCTCAAAACCTAAAGGCATCCCAACCCCACATCCTGACCTCTGTGGCCCCCGTTTCTTTATCCTCTGTTTCTGCACTTACCCCCTCACGCACATTTCCAGCCTGTCAGACGTATTGCATAGAAGTGTGGCTTCTGGCAACCCAGGAGTAGGAGTGTATTCAAGTGTGAGTGCTGGATAAGTGTATGTGCACTCAGTGTGAGAGCACTGAGAGGGTCCATGTGTGCGTGTCAGTGTAAGGACAGGTGTGTGTGTCAGAGTGGGAATGTGGCAGTGCATGAGTGCACATGAGTGAATCTACGCGTGCTTGAGCATCTGAGTGTGTGGATGAGTGAGAGACAATGTCAGAGTATGACTATGCCTGTATGAGTGCGTAGCACATGAGTGTGTACAGGTGTGTCAGTGAGTGTGTAAATGTGTTTGTGTGAGTGTGTACACATACGTCCTTCGGTCACAGCAGACACACCCTTATGTGTATGTGGGCACAGATGCACCTCCAAGAGCCAAAGGTGATGCGAGCTGTAAACCCTCAGTCTGATAAAAGGGAGACTTTGTCCCCAGGCTGGGGTCATCTCCACTCTCCACCCCTGACATGGACCGGGGATCTACCAGCTAAAGGCGACCTCTAACAGGAAAGAGCTCCCTCAGACTGAGCCAGCAGCTCCGCCTGCCTCCACCTTAGGCCAGGCCACCTTCTCCTCTCCTGCAACCAATTTCCGGCCAGGCCCTGTCAGTGACCCTGAGCGGAGAGGGAAAGAATGAAGGTGGTGGGCAGGACATTCCAGGTGCCTCCTCAGCTATGGGGGGCGTCTCCATGGAGACGAGCGGTGGGCCATGACCAGATGATTATCAGGGCTCCCAGAGTCCTCTCTCCCCTTGCCCAGCCGCTCCCAGCCAGGCCTCCTTGGCTCTGAGCGCAGTGAGGAAGCCTGGCAAAAGCTTCACTCTTCACAGGGGCTTCTGGGAAGCTGGTCAAGGTGACTGAATCCGGTGGGAGGCTTTATTCCCAGAGGGCTCTGGAGACGGGGAAAGGCAGTACTCACCCCTTCTCCACACCACATCATATCACACTCTGACCTGAAGGTATGACCAAGACAGCCAAAGGAGGGGACCTGGGTCAGGTTAGTCAGTTTTCAGCCCGCTCAGAGCCTCCCCCCACTGGCAACCTTGGCTGTCCCATGAGTCCCCCTTAGTGCTTTCCCCACCCAGGCCTCCTAGTTTGGGGCCATACGCAGGAACGAGACGGGAACATAGACCCTCTTCCTGCTCCCAGAGCTGCTGGAACTCCCAGTGTGCTGGTGAGAGCAGGAAAAAGCTTCCAGAGTTATCGTCACTATCTTGGTGTCTGCCCCACTCTTGAGCTGAAGTGGAAGGGCAGTGAGACCTGCAGAGGCTGTGAAACGAGATTCGCAAACACAGGTTGGGACTGTGCTTCTGCCCTCCACCTGCCTGGGAATGACTCTCTCCCGACTCCATACATACTACCCTCTGACCCCTAATTGGTGACAAGACTGCTTTCAACCCACACAGGGAGCTCAAAAGGAAGCGTCATAATAATAATATTTAATATTGTTATTGTATATTCTATAGCACTTCCTACCACACCTGGCATTGTTCCATACATATGTTATCTCATTTAATCCCCACCTAATGCAGCCTAATGAGGTAAGTACTAGTATTATCCCCATTTTACAGATAAAGAGACTAAAGAGGAGAAAGGTAAACTGTCAGGTCCAGCAGGAACAGTGTATCCTGGGAGGGCTGCACCGAGAAGAGCTGGAGGGGCTTTCACAGAGGTGGGGGCAGGGCCACCGGGTCCAACAAGGGACGGTCTGGGACTAACAGCAAGCAGCCACTGCCCCGTAGTGGGAGGCGGCGAGAGCAATGTGACCGAAACACAGCGAAGCCCTGCAAAGGGCACCGATATCTTGACCTTTCTCCACCCCGCCCCCCAACCACTCCCACCTTCCCTGCTCTCTGATTTCCTAGCTGTGCTTCCCACCTGCCAGACCCAACTGGAAGCCAGAGACCCAGGCAGTACAGCCCATAGATATTAGCCTCCTGGGGCACAGAGCAGGCTGGAGATTGGATCTGGGGGACACGGAGACTCCACATGCCTAGGAAGGACTGGTTTGGAACAAGGGTCATCTGGACCCAAAGACCCGCTCCCTGAGAGGTTGCAAAGGGGGGTTAGAGAAGCCAGACTGGGGACAGAAGACTGGATTCTAGTCCCAGGTCTGCTGCACTGCTCTGTGACCCTGACCGAGACTCTGGTCCTCCGTTTCCCCTTTACACGAAGAGGAGGTGTCCCACTCTGGGACAGCCAAGGTGCCCAGACAGACGGAGCCTGTGTTCCCACTGCCTACCTCTCCCTTGCCTCAAATAAGCCTGGCTCCGAAGGCTGAGGGCCCAGCGTCCTTGAGGAAGCCGTGCCAGATGCTGGGCAGACACACCCGCTCCTCTGCCCGCCTCGGGACTCAGACTTGTCCCAGGTAAACTCCTTCGGGCTCCCTGAGGGCCCGGCTCCTCAGTCTCTCCTCCCTTTGTGCTGCCAGCATTCCCTGGCCCACAACTCAGAACCCCACCCAGGACGGGCTCCCTCCTCCCAGTGAGGAGGTGCAGGACCCTGCCTAGGCCAGCACCCCACAGACCCTCCATCGGGCACCAAGGGCGTCCCTGACCACTGAGATCTGTGTTCCGGCGGAGTATTCTCTTCTCTCCCCTTCCCACCCCACCCAGCTCTACTCCACCCATGCTGCCCCGGGGGAGGGGGGGCGCCCCACCCAGGTTTTCAGACAAACAAAATCAAGGAGAAAGAGTTAGCAAAGAGGAGGGAGCTCATTACCAAAAATTAAGGAGGTGGCATGCCCTGGAGTAAGATGAGCGGGACTGGGCTGGCAGGTACGCACGGAGATGGGCTCCAAGGTACACAAGATGTTCACTTGTCAGTACACAAAGACCCAGACACAGAGCCAGGCAGTGACAGAGCCAGAGCCAGAGACAGAGACGACAGAGACACGGTGGGCCAGAGGCACAGACCCACAGAGACAACCAGACACCCTGAGAGGGAGACCCGCACACGCAGCAGCCCTGGGAGTGCACGCTTGCCTGTGCTCACACAGAGGCGGGCGCACAGGAGGCGGGAGCCAAGCTCAGGTTTTAGGGAGACTGATTTCAATCCACACAAGTCAGAACGTCAAGGAAACACGGGCTCCTCCAAAGTGGGCCGTGGAAAGGACTCAGCCCGGGAGGCAAGGACAGAGGTGGGGCGTGGGAGCTGTCTAGCCCCCCACAGGGCGATTCTCCTCCCAAGTCCACCGTGGAAAATGGATTCAGGTACTTTCCTAAAGTGAACAAAGAGATTTCTTTCTGGAATGTGCTCTCGGCCAGATCGGCTAATCAGAGGCATCGCCGGGAAGTGTGTGGCGAGGTGGGAAGCTTTCCTCCTGGCCCTGGCACTCCCTGCCACTTGGCTCAGGTCCCTCCCAGCCTCTGCCCTGCCTCACTGCTCCTGGCCAGGCCTCACCCTTTCTCATAACAACTGACCCTCCATCCAACATGTCCCCTTGGCTGGGTGCTCTTCTGCCCTCCACACCTGTGTGTGTGGCCCCCTCTTGTGTCTCCCTTCAATCTTACCCCAAAAGCCTCCTCTAGTCAGGGCACAGCAAGCCATCATCCCCACTCTTCTCCTCCCCTCCCGCCACCCCCCCCACCTCGGCAGGAAATTCAGAATCTGTGAAATGAATCTGATGCAGAAGAGGATGTTGAATTCAATGACCTTAAAAACCACAGCGTTCAGTATCTCTCCTTCACCACCACCCGCTTCCCCAGCTCTGCAGGAAAAGCCATGAGGTGAGGTGACATTTATTGACTGTTTATCATCCGCTGGTCATTGTGCTAAGTCCCTTTCATGAATTATCTTCCATTACTTCCTCCTTTCAGTATCTCCCAATTCACAGATGAGGAAACTGAGGTTCAGAGGGGAGAATGATCACCCCCAGGTCCCACAGCTAGAGAGAGGGCAAGCTGGGCCTGGAATCCAGGCTTGACTACTTTCCTTAAGCAGGTAAACTCCTTAACCAGGCCTCCCATCACCAGAAGGCCTCCCACCACCGCCTGAGCCGACTGGTCAAGGTCAACAGCAGGATTTGGGAAGAAAGGATGGCGGAAAGACATGGGGGATGCGGGGGAAGACAGCAGGTGGGACACTGCAGGTGGGATCAATGTGGCTGGAATGAAACTCTGAAGCCACATGAGTTGCCCTTCCTCCCCCAGGGCCTGGGAAGGGAACACTCCCTCTGGCATGCTTCCCTCCAACATTCCATCCACTCCTCTTGCGAGCTGGGGACAAAGAAGGGTGGAGACCTGCGATGGAGCTGCCTTCTCCCACCCCACCCCCAGAGTCCTCGCTGTGTGACCCTGCTTTTGCCACCCACCCTCTCTGGGCTATGGTCTACTCATCTGTGAAATGGCTGGGGAGCAAGAGCTGGTTTAGCCTCTAACACTCACAGTCCTCCTGCCAAACCCAGGAATCCTCGGCGCCCGTGGGGTTAACTCTGCAGGAGGGCTTGGGTTGAGGCCACCTTCCCTTTTATTCTCAGTGAAACTTGAGGATTGGGTGAGGAAGGAGAAGGTGAGAAGGAGCATGTGATTGCCTGCCAGAGCTTCCTGGGCTCAGGTGTGCCAAGCCCTTTGCCTTCCTGTGCAGTCAGGGCACCAGCGTCCGTCAGCCCAACCCCAGATGTGCCTCAGACCGGAGAACTGAAACCGGGGGAGACAAGGGTGCATGCAGCTTGGTCTCTGGGATCGGACCACTGACTGTAGAAGATGATGGAAGCATGGGGATGGCTTCCCGGAGGAGGAGGCATCAGAGCAGATCAGGAGGGTTTTAGTGAGTGGGCAGGTTAGGAAGGCACAGGAGCACACAGAGAAGTCGGATGGATGGAGCGTTGTGAAGGGATGGCTAGGGCCAGGGGCCAGGGCCTGCAGGGCCTGAATGCAGGGGGGGTGGGGGGAGGGGGCCGTGGATTATCTCTGGACAGTGGAGAAAGCCATGGAAAGAGATTCACTTTCAGAGGGGGTTTCAGAACAATCCCTCTGGTTGCTATATAGAGTGACTGGGACAGGCCTGGAGGTAGGGAAGCTGCTAAGGGGCTGTGACCAAGCAATGGGTGGATTTTGGCGAAGCCTAAACAGCTGCCAGCTGTAGAAGACAATATAGGTTCCCGGTCTGATTGGACTCCTCCAGCAACGGAGAGCTCACTGTTTCTTGGGTAGCTGCCCTCCCCGCCAGGCAGCTCTGCCTGGGAGGACGCTCTCCCCTAGGCCAGGCTCAGCCCCTCTTCCTAGGCTGATGGGGAGTGCAGGGGTCAGGAAGGGGATGCCATTCACGTGCGGGACTCCCAGGAAGATGGGAGCTTGGGGGAAAGTGTGGCGCCGCTGAGTTCAAGCTGAGAGGAAGGGGCTCTCTGACCTGGCTGCGTGCTCCTGGCTGGGCACGCTGGGTATTTGTGTCCAGATACGCGGACGCTCCTTAGCTGGCCCCAGGAGCACAGCAGGACCAGCAGACAAATGTTGACACAATGGGCAGTTTCAGGCATATATTTTATTGTTGTTGTTTTGTTTTTTTATAAAAGCAAGAGTATATGTATTGAGTGGAGGATTAAGAGAGTAAAGACCCAATTTAGAGTCTCCAACCCCGCCCCCCTAAAACTAAGACATCTGCTATATATGTGTGTGTTTTTTTAAAAAAAGAGCAAATATGAAACTTATGACCTGGACTTCACCCCACTTCTCATGCCTACATTATGACAAAACACGTTATTCAGCTCCTACTTATATACAGTCAACGGCTCACACCTGGGCTGTGGCCCCCTCCTCCCAGCCCTGCCCATATTCCCCTCGTACCATCCCCAAGGCCTCCCCTGAGCCCCTGCTTGGAAAACAGGGCAGACACACATGCACTCAGAAACATATCTGGACCCTCCTCCACCTGCAGCCCCTGAAACATGCAGGCCCCTGACACTTTCCTCACTCCCCCCCAAACCCCCCTTAACCCCCTCACCCCCAGCTAAAATCCTTCCACTTGGTCCTTTGCCCTGAATATCTGGGGAAACACACACACACACACACACACACACTCACACACAGAAGCACACGCACACACTCACGTACCCGCTGCCCATTCCCTCCCTTGGGGAGACAAAGTTCTGTTGGCCCTACGCTCTGTCCATCACAGTTTAAGGACAGTGGCCTGAAGTCCTATGTGGGCAGGGGCCAGTGGAAAGTCCTGGAGGGACTGTCCAGAGGGGTGGGGGCAGACAAGGAGCTTCTCAGACTGGAGGGAGGTCGTGAGGGGGACTTCCAGGGAGCAGCCCCTGCACAGTCAGTGGATGCTCCAGGGGGAGGGGCAGGGGTGGCCCTGCCCACTCAGACCTGCTCCTTGTGCTTCACGTGGGCCAGCTTCACATTCTCCTGCTCAGTGGAGGGTGGAGGCTGCTCCAGGTGGCAGCCGATCATGAGCTGGTACACGAAGACTCCCGCAATGGAGCCCAGGAGCGGGGAGACGATGGGCACCCACCACCACTGGCGGCCGGTCCTGGGGGGCAGAATATGGAGTTAGGGGCGGGCGGGGCCAGCAGAGGGAAGGCAGGCTGAGGCTGGCTGGGTGGGGGTGGCACTCACGTGAACACTTCCGAGCCTCAGCCGGCGATGGCGGTGAAGAGGCGGGGGCCGAAGTCCCGGGCAGGGTTGACAGCGTAGCCAGAGTTGAAGCCCATGGAGGTGCCAATGACCAGAACCACCAGGCCCACGGTGAAGGCCTCCAGGCCCCGGGGGACCGGGTTGTTGTAGGGGTCCACAATGGCCAGCACACACACGATGAGGGAGGCTGTGCCGATGAACTGGCGAGCAGGGAGAGCAGGGTGAGGAGGAGCCCCCACCCCACCCTCTGGCCCCGCCTTTGGGCCTCTGGCTTCCCTCCAGCTCTTAGTCTTGTCACCGCCTGCTTTCTCCTCCATAGGACAGTGGTGCTAGGATTTTTTCAGGGGTAAGGGTCCTCTGGGGAGCTGGTTAAATATAAAGAGCTGCCATTCTGACTCTGACGGAGGTGTCCCCACACATGGAGGTGTCCCCACACTGTGAGAAACTCTGCTTTAGACAAGGAGCCCTGTCCCCCAGCGAACCCCTCAGCAGCCCAGGGCAGCCTGGTCCCCTCCCTGTGTTCCCTTCACATGTCCCCAGCCCATACCTGGTCGAAGAAGCCATTGACCATGTCCAAGTGTCCAGAAGGATAGGTGGCAAAGATGCCAGCTGTGCCGTTGGGGCCCGAGACTATAAGCTGGTTGTCAGCAAAGGCCAAGATTGCATCTGATGACAGGTTAAACCCCAAGTGGGTGAGTGCAGAGGCCTGAGCCCAGTTTCTCCTCTTTGGCTGGACCCACCCTCCCAGGGGTCATGGGTAAGTAGAATCACTGCTGTTTACTCAGGAGCCGGAGGCAGTGAGGTGGGTGGGGTGAGGGCCTGAGACGCTATTGTTGCCCAACTCGTTTATTTCCCCTGTGCCCCGCACCTTGGGCTTGTGCGTGAATGAGTGAGTCATGAGCCGGGGGCCTGGGCAGGCCCCATCTGTCTGTCATGGGAGGGCCTGATGCCAGCAGGTCCCAAGTAGGAGGAGGGGGTAGTGGAGGAGGGTAATGCTTACCATAGTACAGCCCGAAAACGATCCCAGCGCCCAGGAAGGCTCCCAGGGTCTGCGCCAGGGTATAGATGGGCAGCTTGATCCAAGGCTCTCTCGCCAGGAAGCACATGGCAAAGGTCACAGCGGGGTTCAGGTGGGCCCCTGCACAGATGGGAGAGGGGACCTATTGGCCATCGCCTGCCACCGTGGGGAGGCCAGGATTCCACACCACCTTCATGTTCCCCGTCTCTGGCCCGGGGGAGCCGGGGTGCAGAGAAGGGTTTCTTGTACCAGATGGCGGGTTGGATTGTGGAACAGGCCAACTCTGCTAATCTCTGATTCCAAGGTGAGAGTCAGAGTCTAAGTACCAAGTTCCTTCTCCACTCCTCTCTTCCCAGGGCTCAGAGCTCAGGCCACAGCTATGCCCTGCCCTTGGGAATGTCCCCCCACCCCACTCCCCAGTGGGGCCCCTTGTGAGAATGTTTTGAGGGTGGAGCAAGGCCTTACCGGAGACCTGGCCAGCAATGAGGATGCCCAGGGTGACGGCAAAGCCAAAGGCCAGGTTGATGGTAAGGAAACCACCATGGGTGCCCCGGCTGAGCACGACCTGGGCCACGGAGCCACAGCCAAACATCTGTGTCAGGAAACAGAAAAGGCAGAGAGGGTGAGGCCCGGCTGAGGCGCAGCAACTCTCACTTTAGAGGGAAGGGTGAAGCCAGCAACCTCTGCCTGCCCCATCAGGAGGACGGAGGGCCGGTCCTGGACTTCAACCGAAACCCTTCCTGCTGCAGTTGCACTCTGAGAAGAAGCGAACATGCCCTTCCACCTGCAATATCCCAACTCTAACATAACAGGTCCCCGTGGAAGCAGAGTCTGCAACTGGGCGCCCTAAAGATGGCTGAACCATCTTCATGGATTTTTCTTGAACCTCAACAGGAGTGGGGTGGAGGAGAACAGTTTTCATCTTAGCAGTTTCTCCCCAGCCCTTCACTCACTCATCCCCCACCTGCAGGTGCCTCCCTTTTTGCCCCAAAGAAGAGCTAGGTGGTGGTGGTGGTGGTGGTGGTGGTGGTGGTGGTGGTGGTGATGGGGGCGGCACAAAGAAATGGGGAGGAGGCCAGAAATTAGGCTGAATCCACTTCTCCTGAATCTGGGATGTCAGAGCCCCTGCCCATGCCCCTGGCTCCCCTCAGCCCCTCTCAGCACCCTCGCCCTCCTTGACCTGTCCCTGTTCTAGAGCCTCCTCTCTCCACCAGCCCTGACCTCTCTGCCCTCAGTGGTCCAGGGGCCTCCTCAGATGTGGGAGTTCCTAAAGATAATAAGTGGTTCCTCTCACTAGCGCCTAGTCCATAAGCTTTCTTGCCAGGGCCGAGATTAGTTCTAAGCTCTCTACCAAGTCCTCCAAGAACAGAATGGTCAAGAGAACTAAGTCCTATAAGAACAGAATGACTGTTTCCCGTGACAATGTAAATGCTTCTGCTCCGGTTGTAAAGGGCTATTGCCCTGAGCCCCCAGAGTATCCCCCAAAGCTGCTCCAGCCCCTGCCCAAGTCTCCTCTCTCACCTTCCCATAACTAAAGGTTTGCTATCTACCCAGCAGGCATGTGCTAAGGGTCCCTGTCAATTCTGATGGGTCAGTGTCCTGTGGACTGGGTTGTTAGGCATTCTCATTATCATCCCTCAGAAAGATCAAGAGATAGTGGAGAAGCCAGCGGCAAAGGTGACGCAGGACAAAGGTGTACAGGCAGGTGCGAGCAAAGATCAGAGGTGGTGAGTATGTGGGGGTAGGAGGAGTGACGGGCACGTGTGGGTCTGGGGAACCCTGCTGCGCTTGGCAGGCTCTGGTCTCAGTTCCTTGCCCGCCCGAAGGCCAAACCTGGCTCCATCCCAGGAGGCCTTGGAGTGAGAAGCCGTCAGAGCCAGTTCTACCACCTTGGGGCTAATCTTCCTCTTCCTCACCCTCCTCCTCCCCAGTGCCCCTCCCTTACTAGGTACCCCAGAGAAACGGGCTCTCCTGGCCCTAAAGCCAATTCTGATTCCACTACTGCAGGCTCTAGGCCCCCAACCCTCAGAGGTGTACGCAGGCAAGCCCTCCCCCACCTCTCGGGGGGTCTCCCAAGCCTGGCTCTCTCTCTTCAGGCTGCCCTTGAGGTGCTGCCTTTCACTGACACCCAATGCCTCGCACTCACCTGAGCCTGAAACCCTCCTTCCTGGGCTCAGCACTAGGCCTGACTGCTCCTTTGTGGGGGAGATGAACTGAGACTTGGGAGGGGACAGGGCGGCCCCTCCGTGAATGTGGAAAGCAACGTCCCCTGGCCTGGCTGCTCTCAAACGGGGACAGGGAGTGGGGGACTCAGGGCTCTGGGACGGGAGAATGACAAGCACCTGCCCCACTCCTGTCCTGGCACAGGGGAGGGAGGGACGGGGATGACTGGTAGGGCCACTCATCTTGTGAGGGGCTGTGGAGAAAGTGCCCCCTGGTTTCCTTACCCCCCCCTTCCTGTTTCCAGAGGTGAGTCTCAGCTCTCCTCTTCCCACGGTGCCAGTTCCATCACTGCCACCCATTGGGGTGGGCCACGCCAGCCCTCCCTGCCTCTGGTTAAGCTTCCAAGTCGGCAGGGGGCTGGCAGGTCTGCAGGACCTGGGGCTGGGGCTGGGGCTGGGGCAGGAACGGGGTAGCCTACCCGCCACAGTGGAGCAACCCAACCCAGAAGTAACCAACGGGGAAAACAGAGGTAACCACCACAGGAGCGGCTGAAAATCAGAAACTGGGACAGGAAATGGGGACTCTAACCGCTGTGTCTGCCAGACCCAAAAAATGCAAACAGTCACCCAGGAACAACCCAGGGACGAAACTGGTGTAACCAGGGAGTAACTGGGTCTGGGGAGTAACCAGGCAGGGGACGTGTCCACTCGAGAACCCACAGAGTAGCTCAGAGCCTGGGTAACTGGCAGGGTCTGGGAGTGGCTCAGCAGGAGGGGAGCCCCTTCAGGGACACCACTTCCTCTGCGCCTGAGCCCCACGCCTTCCACAGCCTCCTATCAGCAGGATCCTGCTTTCCTCTCGCTCTGCTGTTTGCACCCTGTGGGCCTCCGCCCTCTGCCCCAACCCGTGGCAAACTGTCCTCATGGGAACTTTTGGACTTTCTGAGGCTTAATTATTCATTAGGGGCCAGGTATCAGAAGCCAACTAACCTAATAGGGGCCCATCTGCCTCTGCCCCCACTGCGTCCTGGGCTGGGACGCTGAGAACTTGGGGAGCCATGGGAGCCTGGAGAAAGGGCTGAAGGTCCCAGAGGGCAGGGGTGGCCGCGGCCAGCCTGTGGGCTGGGTCACTGGGGAGTGACAGCCCTAGGAGATGGGGTGAAAGCCAGGCGGGGAGAGCACTCTGGGAGGGATCAGGGTGGGGATCAGAGCTGGGAGAAGGGTCAGGGCTGTCTTGAGAAGCACAGCGCTCCGATGCACAGGGTTAGGGTGGGTAGGGGCGGGGGCAGAGGGGATTCCCTAGGTCCCCCCACTCACCACGAGGATGAGGGTTCCCAGGCACTCAGCCAGCGCCTGGCGCAGCAGCCGGTAGCGGATGTGGAGCATCTCCCCGCAGCGGTTCACCAGCTCCTTCTGTCGACCCATGTCGGGGCAGTTAGCGACGGGCGGGCAGGTGGCAGAGCGCGGAGGGAGGCGGCGGGCGGGGCGCAGTGCCCGTGAGCGCCGGCTGGCGCCCTTTATAGCGGCGGGAGGCACAGGTCCCGCCCGCCCCGCCGCCCCGCGCCCCGCCCGCTCAGTCCTGCTTCGCACGCCTTTAGCCTGCCCGGCCCCGCAGGCGTGGGCGGCCTCCCCACACCTTGCCTGGGAGGTTGGTGGGGATGCGGGGTTGGGGGGTGCTAATGAGGAAGGTGGAGGAACTTGGGGTGTGAGGGACCTTAGGAGTGAGGTTGGCCCCGGAGAGCACTTGGGGGAAGATGTGTCTTGGAGGCTGAGGGCCAATGGTGGGGTTCAGGCATGTGCAGGGCGTGGCTGGGGGGAACGGAGCTGCCAGGGAGATTGCCTTGGCCCCCGACCCCGAGCTTTGCTGTCATCCCCGCCATGGACATGTCAGAAAGGGCTACAGGATGGCTGGAGCCAGCATGTCCTCAGTCAGGGGGCTGGAGGGAGGAGGCTGTGGGCCCCAAGGGCGAAGAGACCCTCTCATAGACCAACGCGGGGGCACACAGAACGCGTGCTGAGTTCCAGCCAGAGCGCACGGGCCTTTGCTCCTTCTGCTGTGAGTGCTTCACATGTTGCATGACCAGCTCTGTCCACACATGACATCGGTCTTGTAGGCCTGATCACACTCGCCGGGCATCTCTCATGGCTGTGCACATCCTGTCTGATATGGCTGAGTTGGCTGAGGTGGTCACACATGTACCTGAGTGCATTTTGCACATGGCTGCAGGGACTGAAGTTGTCCATGCCACATGCTTGCCTGCAGAGTAGGTCCCAGCTGGGTTTGTTTTCCTTAATTTTTTTGTTAATCCTCACCCGAGGATATTTTTCCCATATTTTTTTTTTTTAAGAGAATGAAAGGGAGGGGGAGAGACAGAGAGAGAAACATCAATGTGAGAGACACATCGACTGGTTGCCTCCCGACCGGGGCAGGGATTAAGCCTGCAACCAAAGTAGGTGCCATTGACCAGAATCGAACCAGCAACCCTTCAGTCCTCAGGCTGACGCTCTAACCACTGAGCCCCCGGCTAGGGGGCAGCTGTTTTTAACCCTCTCCTCTCCCACTCTGGTTGATCCTGTCCAAGGGAGAGTCTGTCCTTTTAAGAGATTGAACTGCTTAAACTGTTGGGGAGTCAGCCCCATCTGCGGGGTGGGTGTCGTTCAATAATTGGGAATCTGAGGTTTGGTGGCCTGGGCCCAACTCCCACAAGACTGGAAGCAAATATGCCCTCACCCCAGTCCCTTTCATAGCACTGCCAGGGGAGACCAAAGAAACCACTTTTACCAGATGAACTTTTACCAGATGAACTTAACCCAGGTGGGCAAAGGGCCCTGGGAACTTGTCCCTTGAGAAATGGCTGTCAGAAATGAAGGTTCCAAAGGTGACTAAAGCCCAAAGAGATGGGATTTAGCAATACATATCAGGTACCCACATGCGTGCTGACAGCCACACAGCCTATGGACACTGAGCTCTGGTCACATGCTCAAGGGGTCCCATTTACATGAGAACCTGGTCATATATATGGAACCCACATACAACATCTCTCATACCCTTGGCTCAGAGAGATGCACCCCACCTTCTGGGCCCCCATGGGCTGGGAGGTCCCATGGTGAATCAGGGTGCCATCACTGAGTGTCTACCCACAGACTCGCTGCCAGTGTGTGACTCAGGACAGAACCCTAGACTCCTGGTGCCAGAGCCCAGCCTGGGAAGGGGGAACATGTCTCCCTCCCTTCTCCCTGCCTCGTGATGTACTTCTCAGCTCCTCGCTGCCTCCGGTGGGGCTGCAAAGGCAGCATAGGTGGGAACAGGCAAGGGAGTCCTCACAGTGAAGAAAGTGGAGAACCCCAGCCCAGAGCACCTCCTCCTGAGCCTGTCAGCCTGGAACCCAGAGCAGGGGAGAGAAACAGGCAGCTCTGCCACCAGCAGGCACCCACAAGGTTACTGCACACAGTTTGCACTCAGCTCACAGAGGTGTTCCCACGTGCTGCAGGGGAGAGCAGATCACACATACAGCCAAGGACTTGCGTATCTTGTTCACATTAAGCAGCATTTATTAATACATGTGCACCTACATGTACTCACTGTGTGCAGGTATGTATGTGCCCACCTATAATCTGAGGCTACAGTTCACCACAATCATCTTTGCCACCCCCTCTAATGGAGGCGGCTCCATGCCAAGGCACATGGTTTGGCAAGAGGAACACGAGCTGGCTCTCATTTCTCTATGGTCCCGAATCAGGGCTCAACCTTCAGGACCGTGTCCCCATACACTCCCACCAAACTCATTCCTCTCTGTAACTGGTGGTTACACGCATGTTCATATGCGTGCATACACATGCACATTGGTACGTGCTAGGGTTGGAGCTGAGCAGGTATGGGTAGGGCTTCATGCTTCCTAATGGGCCTGAGAGGACCCAGCCTGGAGGAGGGGAAGGGTGCAATGCCCCACAAGGGTTCCTTGTCCCTGTCAGCTCTCCTGAGGTCATTTGGGACTAAGAGGGGTCAGGGCCCGAGGACACCTGTCCATAAACACCAGGCTAGTGTAGTCCATGTGCATGGCGCCCCCTGGCTGAAAAGGCAGAAGGAAGCCTGGCTTCACAGAGAAGAGAGTGAGTCTGGCGAGGCCCTGACTGAGTCACACAGCTCCCTGGAGCCCTCGGGGCTCCCTGCTGTGCTTTGGGAAGGAAAGCCAAGGCCAAGTGCAGGCTGGAACCCAGCCCACCTGGGAGCTCCTGGCGGAGGCTCCATCTCCTCCCAGGGCATCTTGAGCAAGGTGTGTGTCTCACCTGGGTGGAAGGGCTGAGCTCACGGAGGGGTCTTGACCCATCCACCCGTGGGAGGCTGTGACTCCTTGAGGTCAGAGCTGGGGGAGTGGGTTCCCGGTCAAGGGAAGGGCTGAAGATGCAAGTCCCAGCCTGCTGAATCAGAGGTGCTGGCTGGGGCGCTGTAAGGAGTGGGGTGTGGAACACCCATCATTTCCCGCCCCCAAAACATTTTTGCCTGAATGGGTGCAGCCTGAAACAGCAGAAGAGACGGGTTTTGCTGTCAGCAAGTGGGGTGAAGAAGAATATCGACATAGAAAATGAATAATGCTACAATCCCCCCAGCCTCCCTGACCTCCCTAACCTCTTCCAGAGCATTGGAGCAGGCTGATGGAGGAGGCCAAAACAGACATAGGCATTTCCAATGTATTTTTATTTATTTATTCACATACTTATCCTCATCCAAGGATATTTTCTCCACTGATTTTTTAAAATATATTTTATTAATTTTTTACAGAGAGGAAGGGAGAAGGATAGAGAGTTAGAAACATCAATGAGAGAGAAACATCAATCAGCTGCCTCCTACACACCCCCCATTGGGGATGTGCCTGCAACCAAGGTACATGCCCTTGACCAGAATCGAACCTAGGACCCTTCAGTCCGCAGGCCGACGCTCTATCCACTGAGCCAAACCGATTAGGGCTCCACTGATTTTTAGAGAGAGTGGAAGGCAGGGGGAGAGACACAGAGAGAGAAACATCGATGTGAGAGAGACACATCTAGCAGAGATATGTGACCTTGACCAGAAGCGAACCCGCAACCCTTTAGTTACAGGCTGACACTCTAACTACTGAGCCAAACCAGCCAGGGTCACATTTTCAGTTTTAGAATGTACTTCCTCCCATATACAAAACAATCCCCAGAAGTGGGTATATTTTTCCCTTTCCACAAATGACAAAACTGAAGTTTGGAGAGAAGTCACTTGCTAAGGTCTTATTCGACCACTGAGTATTGAGCTTGGGATTCAGACCCCATGGGGATGGGGAGAGGCGGTAAAAAGGACAGCGACCAGGGAGCCACAGGAAGCCCCTTCACGCGTGAGCCCCCTTTCTAGAATGCGCACCGCTCTTAGGCCCCTGCTGGACACCCTTCCTGTTTCTGGGCCTTGGGAGTCGGGGTAGCTGTAGGCTGGCATGGGGAGTGGAGAACAGAGATGAATCACTGAATTATGAGCGTCTCCAGACTGGGGGGCGGGCAAGCATCTCCTCCTACTGCGCCAACAGCCACCCCCTGTCTGCAGACAGACAGACGAGATGGCAGGGAACCTGTGAATGGGAACCTACCCCTCAGGCACCGCCAGCCAGATGAGCAGCTGGACGTTGAGAAAATCTACCTTTTGACCCATATCCTGGGAACTCTGGGTTCACTTCCTGGTGTCCCTGAGCTGCCCTCGGCACCCTTTGAGGACAGCAGAGGGTCATGGAGGGGAGTCAGTGGGATGGGATAGAGACGTAGACCTCTTGCTGAGTCATAGGGGCAGGCTGATGGGGGCAGAGCCCTCTTACAGACCTAGAATTTCAGTTCTAAGCCTGGCTTGGCCACTGACCAGTCAGGGGCCCTGGCCAGCTCTCCTCCCTCACCTCTCAGAGCCTCAGTGTCTCCATCAGCCACCTGGAAGCTTCAGGTGGAGTCCTCTCCCAACCCCAGACCCAGGGCCTCGGTCAGAATCAAACAAGATTGTGGATGTTTTTCAGGCTTTGAAAACTGTATTATACAGTCAACATAGAAGAAAGGATTCATTCCAGAAGCTGCCTCCTTCATCAGAGCCTCATGTCTTCATGTGTGAATAGCCACGTGTGTTCTTGGGCTGTGTGTATGCATGTATCCAAAAAGGTCTGTGTGTACATGTGGGCAGCCATGGGGTCCACACATGTATGTATGTATGTATCCATGAGGGCCTTTGTGGGCAAATGTGTGTCCACGGGGGCCTGTGTGTGGCCTTGTCTGGGACTAGTTATGGATCTGTGTCCAGTGTTTATAAAAGCCAGAGATAGGAGACGGGGATCTGTTAAGGAGTCTGAAGAGGCACTGGCTGGACACTTGGGCGTGCCCCATGCCAGCCCGGGAAGAGCAGAGGTAGTGACAAGAGGCTGACACGGACCAGGCTATCACTGCAAACAGGCCTAGGGTGTCCGAGGGCTCTGGTTCACACCTCAGGACCAAATTCCTGGAGCCCCTGGGTATTGAGCTGGGATTCCAACCCCATGGGCTTGAATGGGGAGATGGGCTTTCTGATGTCTCATCTCCCTCCTCACTAACAGGAAAGCTCCTGGATCCGGGATAAGTTTGCTTCAGAGGATGAGGAGTTAGAGCCGGGGTCAAGGAAGAAGGTACGCTCAAACGCTTCCTGTGGGGCCTGAGCCAAGGCCCAGCATTTGCCTGATCCCTGAAACCAGCAAGAGCCTGGGGCATCCTTTGGGCTGAGGCAATCAGAGGGCTTCCTGGAGGAGGAAACATTTGGCTGGGGATTTTGTGGAGAGTTTTCCAGGTGAGAGACTGCTGGGGCAGGCCCTGGACAGGATGGGTGCTGGCCTGGTACATGAAGTGAGCAGCCATAGTGAGGCCAGGAAGAGACACAAGAAGCATAGGAAGGGCCTTGTGTTCCATCTTAAGGGCCTGGATCTTACCCCGGGATGGAGAGGGCAGAGATATTTAAGCTGGGCTTCTTTAAGCCCCAAGGGCTCTGAGGAAGCTCTCTGCAGCTGGAGCTGGGGAGAGGGGAGCCAGGGAGGCAGAGCCCTGCCCCACCTCCTGTTCCAACCACAGCATTTTAACCATTTTACATCAAGGTTCTGAACAAAATTACAATTGACAAGTATTTCACTAAGAACAGTGGCTTAGCCCAAGCTAGTTTGGCTCAGTGGATAGAGTGTCTGCCTGTGGACTAAAGGGTCCCAGGTTCGATTCCGGCCAAGGGCACATGCCAGAGTTGCAGGCTCCATTCCCCACCCCCACCCCCACCCCCCCAGTAGGGGGCATGCAGGAGGCAGCCAATCAATTATTCTCTCTCATCATTGATGTTTCCATCTCTCTATCACTCTCCCTTCCTCTCTGAAATCAATAAAAACATATTTTTTTAAAAAAGAAGAGTGGCTTATGGGAGACTTGAGGGTTTTAAGCAGGGGACTGGTATGGTCTCCATTTGCCATTTAGAAGGATCCCTCCAGCCAAAACCGGTTTGGCTCAGTGGATGGAGCGTCGGCTTGCGGACTGAAGGGTCCCAGGTTCGATTCCGGTCAGAGGCATGTACCTGGGTTGCGGGCACATCCCCGGTGGGAGATGTGCAGGAGGCAGCTGATCGATGTTTCTCTCTCATCGATGTTTCTAACTCTCTATCTCTCTCGTTTCTCTCTGTAAAAAATCAAAAAAATATATTTAAAAAAATATTAAAAAAAAAAAAGAAGAAGAAGAAGGATCCCTCCAGGTGGCTGAGTGGAGACTGGGTAAGAAGGGGAAAGACTAAGGCCAGAAAGCCTGGAAGGAGGCCACAGAGGAGAGAAAGAGTCCAGGGCAATGGCTGTAGGGAGGGCGGGAGGTTTGGATTTGGGATTTCGTGGGCAGGGCAGGTGGACAAGAAACTGTCCCCCTTTACATTTGCTTTTAAACATGCCCATTTACATTATCCAAAAAACTCTAAATAAATTATTCAGCATCATCAAAACAGACTTCTGGCTATTTAACAAAAGCATAAACACAGCAATGTTAACAAGAAAACAAAACTCTGGCTAATAACACAGCAATACCAATGCAAAACCAAACTACAAACATGTCAACATTTTCAGGCTATCTTACTCAAAGTCCTTAGATTTTACAGAAAACTGACAGTTCTCCAACGCTAGCATAGCTTCCACTTGCTTTTTTAACATTTGCTTGGCCTCAGTCGCCATCTTCTTCAGCTGACTCCATGCTGATACCTTGGTCACTAGCATAGTAAGATGCCGCCGATGCGAAGATGTCGTAGATGCAAAACTAGTCCCTTGGATCAGGCTGCCTGGACGGTTGACCTCAGCACTGAGTAGGCATCAGTCCCAGTCAAATCAGCCCTGTCCACGCAGGTGGAAGTCTGGTCCTGCAGCGCTGGAGACTTCCCACTCTGAGTCTGGGGTCTCACACAGACCCCAAGTCCCAGAGAGCTATCAGGTCGCCCAAGCAAAGATAACCAAAGCCTAGAAACAATGCAACTGCCGCACGAGCTTACAATCTACGTCTAAAATAAAAATTATTTCCTTAAACATCAACCACAGCCATCTTTTACTTTACAGTGGCTTAAACAAAACCCAGGAGATTTCTACCTTATTTTGTACCTCCTAATTACTTATTATTTTCTACCGCCTATTTTCTACCGCTTGCTTTCTACTGCTTATTTTCTACTTATTTCTCTATTCCTACAGCTTATTTCTACCACTTATTTCTACTTATTTCTCTATTTCTACAGCTTATTTCTCCGACCGCTTACTTTCTACAGCTTATTTCTCCTACCATTTATTTCCTACCACTTATTTTTTACAGCTTATTTCTACTTATTTCTCTACCTCTAACTATGAACTATAGGTAGGCTTGGCTGCCCTTGCCCAAACCTTTCTGGGTTGCAACCCCCGCTTACAGAACCATAGGTAGGTCTGGCTGCCCTTGCCCAAACCTTTCCTGGGTTGCAACCCCCGCTTATTTCTACATTTCTACAGCTTATTTTCTATTTATTTCTCTACCTCTAACTATGAACTACAGGTAGGCTTGGCTGCCCTTGCCCAAAACTTCCTTGTTTCTACTTATTTCTCTATTTCTACAGCTTATTTCCTACCACTTATTTTTTACTTATTTCTCTACCTCTAACTATGAACTATAGGTCAGCTTGGCTGCCCTTGCCCAAACCTTTCCTGGGTTGCAACCCCTGCTTATTTCTCTATTTCTACAGCTTATTTCTACTTATTTCTCTATTTCTACAGCTTATTTCTATCTTACCTATCTTTAGCTAAACAAAACCTAAGAGATTTCTTATTTTCTACCGCTTATTTCTACTGCTTTTTTTTAAACATCTACTGACTCTCTTTTGCTTATCTTATTTTCTCTACTTATTTAAAAATGCGTCCGCTTATTTCTACCTTAGAAATTTAAAAATGCTTACTTTAAAAATGCTTCGATTAAGCATTATTCCCATGTTTTACACCGAGCTAATTTTACCACACTTTGGCTCCCTACCTTATTTTTGTTTTTTGGCCTTCTTACTTTTGCTTTTTAAGCTTACTCTCTGCGCGCGCCTTGGGGCCTCCTTTCACCTGACCACTTTTTAAATTCCCCCCGAACTCAGGCTTGTTCGGACGCCACTTGTTACCGCCAAAGGGCCTGTTCGGGCGCCGTATGTGGGGAGCCGGCACGGCCATGGCACACTCAGCCCCAGGGCGCCTTATGTGCCATGCCAGCTCAGCCTGGTTCAGGGACCCTGAGTGGGGGGGTGAAAGGATTGAGAAAAGACAGACAAGAGAATGAAAGCTGGGTCTCGGTGGGACGCTGCTCCCTGATGAGGAGACAGCACCCGCGCCCACAAGCCGTGTCTTTATTTTATAGCAGATGCCACAAGGCAAAGTAGGGGCGTGATCAAGTTGTTTACAGCATTCTCGTGAGTTTCAACCTCACTTAACTACATGCACCCGAACTCTATCACAAGGCACGTGGGGCTACGTGTTTGGACCATAGGTCCAAGCTTACAACCATAGCCGTTGGCTATAATTGTGCTGGGAGGGCCCTGCCCTCCAGCTGGGACTTGCACGTGGCAATGAGAGGACCCTGTTCTTTCATTAGTCCGAGGCTTGAACCTGGCCAAAACACTGTAGCCGCGCCCTACAAAGCTGAAATTGGAAGTGGACAGAACTGAGTAGACAGGAACCTGAAGCTGAGGTGGGGCCCAGGAGAACGGCTCTGAGAGGCCTGAAAGGCTTGGGGGTGGGGAGACAGGTTCGGGAAGAAGACTCTGCATCTGGTGTTCCAGAAAGGCGATGGGTGTGTGTGAGAGCCCTGGTCTACGCTCCCCTCTTCCCAGCTCAGTCTGGGGGCTAATTACAGGGCAGCCACCAGCTGCCTGCCCGAGGGGAGAGGACTCACAGTTCTGGAGAAGGAGCCAGGGGAGAGGACAGGCTGCAGCAGGAGGCTCTGCAGTCAGACTTCAGGAATGACTTCCTGAGGGCCTCTAGACCTAGGGTCAGTGGGATCTGGGCTCCAGCGAGACCCCCTGGGTTGGGAGATAAAGATGAGGCTGTTGTGGAGGGAGATTGGGAAAGGTCAGGGTGCCACATCTGACTATCTTTTTCAACCAAATAGTTGGTTGTCAAGTGGAACAGGGGCTGGATCTCCATGATCCTTTACTCCCTCTGTCAGGGTCCAACCTTGGCATGTCAGTCTTTAGGAGACCCCGTCACTGTCCTGTGGAGGTTTCCAGTCCAGGAGAACAGAGGAGACCTGGGTCCTGCTTTTGAGGAGCTCCCAGCCGGGGAACAGAGGAGATCCAGGCTTGAGCTGAGGTGGACCCGAGTGCTCACGCTCCCACCCCAACCCCTACGCTTGACTGCTCCTTCTCTGGGTCTTGCTGATAACAGCTTCATTCAACTGCCTTGGGCAGAGGGAGTGGGGCAGAGCTGGCGGGCAGCCCAGAACAGGGGAGGGGGCGAGGCTTTCCACTCCTCCCTGCCCCATTGTTCAGGCCTCTCTAGTCCTTTATTCCTCCTCACCCCCCTCCTTGCCCAAAGAAAGCCCAGACTCAGCAGCAAGGCCCGGAACCAGGCCACCTAGATTCTCTGTAGCTCCACTCCCTGCTTCCTGTGTGACCCTGGAGGTGCATACACCTCTCTGGGCCCATGCAAACCAGAAAGTCTTCTCCCCACCCCCCTTCCAGAAACTGAAGTGGGAGCGGGAAGTGTCTCTCTCTGGTCCCTGCTGGTCCCCCTTAGTTCCACGGAGCAGTCTAAGCTGCCCCTTCGGGGAAGGGGCAGGCTGGCCGTTCCTGAGAAAGGTCGGGGTGATTCACGTTGCCAAGCTTCCCCTCCCCTTTATGGCTCACCCGGATTAATGTCTGACTCACAAAGCGACCGGTTATGTGTATATTGGGGGGGGGGGGCGGGGGGAGGCGGGCTTGGGCTAGAGCTAGACCAAATCTGAAAATAGGTCAGTAACCAAGCACCCTCGGGACTTCGTTGAACGTCACTTGCTGCAAGGACCCCTAGGATTGGGAGTCTTGTTCTTTTTCTCCAAAGGAGTTGGGCAGAGGAAAACAGGGTCTTTAGCTAGAAGGACTCTGGTTTAGAGAAGGTTATTGGATACCACAGACAGAAGCGATGACCCTCTGGGGATTCACTAAATGCAACTACAAAGAGAGGCTTAGTTCTGACAGAATTGGGGAAACGGAAGCCCCCAGAAGGGGAAGGCTTTATTTAAAGCCATTTAAAGCTGCAGGTAGGAATCCAGAGCTCCAGCCTCCTACCGTCAGCCTACCCGCGTCCACCTGCAAAGGTAAACGCAGAGGCCCAGAAGCAGACGCACCCATGGGGATGCGTCATCTACATCACCCTGCATAGCCTTGCTCACACTGAAGCTCCTTCTCTTCCCCTGAGGTTCCAGCTCCTCAGGCCCCCCATCCCCTTCCAGCGAAGTCATCTTAGACCACACCGGCTTCATCACCTACTTCCCAGAGAAAATCTGCGGAAAACAGGTTGGAGCACAATGTGAGGGATTGAAATTGGAGCCTGGCCTTCCTGCTTCCCCCTCCCCCACTCCCACCCGACTCCTTAAGCTGGAGCAAGGAGTACAGAAAGGATGGTGCAGCTCCTTGGGTTTATGAGTTCTCGGTCCTCTTCCCTAGCCACAGGGGGTACCTGACAAAGCCATTATCATGCCTATTTTAATTTTAAAAAAATATTTTTATTGATTTCAGCGGGGAGTGGGGGAGAGGGAGCTAGAAACATCAATGATGAGAATCATTGATCAGCTGACTGCACGCTTCCCACTGAGGACTGAGCCCACAACTCAGGCATGTGCCCTGACTGGGAATCGAACTGTGACCTCCTGGTTCATAGGTCGACACGACACTCAACTAGAGCCACGCTGGCCTGGCTATTCATGCCTGCTTTATTTTATTTTATTTTTTTATTTTTATTTTTTTAAATATATTTTATTGATTTTTTACAGAGAGGAAGGGAGGGGGATAGAGAGCCAGAAACATCGATCAGCTGCCTCCTGCACGCCCCCCCACTGGGGATGTGCCTGCAACCAAGGTACATGCCCTTGACCGGAATCGAACCCTGGACCCTTGAGTCCGCAGGCCGATGCTCTATCCACTGAGCCAAACCGGTTCTGGCAGCATGCCTGTTTTTTTGTTTTTTTTTTTTTAAATATATTTATTGATTTTTTACAGAGAATAAGGGAGAGGGACAGAGAGTCAGAAACATCGATGAGAGAGATCAATCAGCTGCCTCCTGCACGCCCCCCACTGTGGACGCGCCCGAAACCAAGGCACATGCCCTTGACCGGAATCGAACCTGGGACCCTTGAGTCCGCAGGCCGACGCTCTATCCACTGAGCCAAACCGGTTCGGCAGCATGCCTGTTTTAAAGGTGAAGAGGCTAAGCCCAGCAAGAGGAAGTGACTTGCCCAGGATCACTTGGGGAGGTAGCAGGGCCGGGGCTTATTTCCAAAGTGGGATTGGCACGTGCACCTCTTGAAGCCACCTGCTACACAGTCTTGCCTGGGGCACTGACCCCTGCTTTCACCGGGATAATCCAAAACTGGGTTTGTGGAGGGGGTCAGAAGCTACAGGCCTGAAGCTGACTTTCACAGAAAATAAACCCTGGCTTATGTCTAGAGTTCATGAATGAATAGCACCGGGAGGGATGTAGACCCTAGCTTACAAAGCCAATCAATGCCTTAGTCAGTTTGGCTCAGTGGGTAGACCATCAGTCTGTGGACTGAAGGGTCCCGGGTTCAATTCCGGTGAAGGGCACATGGCCCAGTTGCAGTCTCGATCCCCAGTAGGGGCATGCAGGAGGCAGCCGATCAATGATTCTCTCATTGCTGATGTTTCTATCTCTAGCTCTTAAAGCCAATCAATGTATTCGCTATGCTGATCTCAACCATAGGCCCCATGACAGTGACAGGTAGGGGCTGACATGGGTTCACAAAGACTAGGAGACCAGATTTCCCACATGTGGCTTATCATCTTGAGGATGAAGCCCCATAGACAGGCATCGAAGTCCCTCCACAAACAGGCTCCTGCCTACCACTGAGCCTGTTCCATCTTTCAGAAAATTAGGATAATTGAAAGTACGTCATAGGGCTGGTATGAGTGTATGAGCAAATTCCCGTAACTAAGATGTGCAAAATAACAAATAGGGCTCAGCAGTTATTAGGCTCAATAAACATGGACTTGTCATTCTCTCTCAGGCTGTCTTCCACCATCACCACCCCACACATTGTGGCAGAGATCACAAACTGATTCTCTTTTCCTGGAAGTCTCCTGGTGGTTTCCCGGCCCTCCGTCTGCCTGGGCAAGGTGCCCCTCCTGCACACACCTGTACCCTCCTCGAGTACAGCACACGGTACTGGGTGCCACGAAACCTATCTTCAAACATGTTCCCTGCCCCCAAAGAGCTTACATATGGGAGACAAGGTTAAAACCCCATGAAAAAGGCAGACAAGCCATGAACATGAGAAAATTAAATGATTTAATCTTAAACCAGAATTTAAGACAACAGGAGAGTTTGTGGTGCTGTCAGCGATGGCAAAGCAGTAACTGCTCCAAGTACTTCAGAGGGAAAGAGCCTCTCGGCTGGGGGTGAGAGAGGGTTTAAGGAGGAGGCACTTTTCTGAGTCTAGAAAAACAGCAAGATTAGGGGAGATGGAGAAGGGAGGGGCTGCTGTTCAGACGTATGGGTCAGGCTGGAAGGAAGCAGCGTCCCTCCCCCAGAGCACCGGGGCTCCTGGAGCAGGACTTGGTCTAGCTCATCGAGGCACCCCACGTGGCACACTTCGGGTGGTCTGTGACAGAAAGGGCAGCAGCACAGAGGTGGAGGGTGTCGGACACTGAGAGGCCAGGGCAGCACTCTGTGCGTCTGCATCTCTCCTGGACTGGGGAGTCACCAGCCCCCTCATCCTTTCACCCACATAGCTCTTCCTGTCCTCTGTGCTTTTCCATGGCCCCACCCTGGACAGCAGCAGAAACAACACAGGAAGGCATGATGCCCCTTCAGTGTTGTCTACCAGCCCCACTCCACTGCTCAGTGCTGGTGCTCTGATCCGCAGGAAGTGCCACATCTGCTCTGGGCCCCATGTAAAGGCTGATAATGTACCGAAGGACATGCAGAAGTCTAGGCACGTATCCTGGCAACGGGAAGGGGACAGAGTCCCAGCCCGGGGCACATGTCCTCCTTTCCAGGCTTCTGGAAGCAGCCTAGGAAGGAAAAAAAGTCCCAGGCCAGGGCTGACAGATAGATGGAACTCCTCCGTCTCCACTCAACCTCTGGGAGTTCAGTCAGGTCCAGGGGACTCCGTAGGACATCATGGCCCCTGGCCCAATGCTGGTGCATTAGTCAGAGAATTGGGGCAGGACTTCTGTTGGGAACGAGTCAGTGTGTTCAAGTCATCAGGCTCTCCAAGGAGGGTCCATATGCGACGAGGGTGGAGGTCTCACCACTGACACCTTGCTCCAGAGGTCTAAAATCCTGCTGTCCATCCACAGGTTGTTCCTGAGACTGGAGCTCATACAGTCCACCTCTCACTTCGGGCCTCCACAGCCCGTACCAGGCCTTCACCCAGGACAGCAAAGTCCTCCAGGATGGCTTCTACATTGGGCACCATCACCATCTCCCCACCTTGGGACACCACCATGCGCCCCTTTGTGTTGGAGGCCTGTGGGAATCAGAGAAGTGAAGTGTCACAAAGGCACGCCCAGAGACACCGACACATACACGTCACACCTGACACAGGGTCACTCATGGAGCAGGCCACACACAGACACGCACGCCCACAGGGAACCATATGCACACACGCAGGAGCAGATGGCTGTCCCCAGCCAGCACACCTTGAAAGAGTGGGGCTGGAAGCTGGTGGGCTTCCAGAGGACTCCGATCACCTCTCCACCATGCTGGTCATAGAAGAAAAGGGCCAGGTCCCCATAGGCCTCCTAAGAAAGGGCAGGACAGAGACAAGATTACAGGACAGAGTCACCTCCACGTCCCCTCCCCGGGGTCCGTCGGCCCTTAGGACCTACCCTGAGCTGTGCCAGATAGAGCTGAGGAGGATCGTAGCCCAGCACAGGCATCAGGGACGAGGGCCCTGGCTCTCTGAGCAGGCCCCGGCAGAAGGAGGCAGCGGGTGAGTCCACAGCCTGGCGGTGCCGGGGGACGTGGCGGGGAGACAGGCGGATCAGCACATCATACATGTCCAAGGGCGGCCGGAACACTGTCTGAGAAAGGACAGGGAGGGTCAGCAGTGCCCACTGAAGAGTTGGGAGCTGACCACAAACCTTTCTACATGTCCACCTTGACTTCTCCCCCTTGATGTGACCACCCATTATGGGCCTGAGTGCTCATGTGAAGGCAGAAACAGAGCCAGCTGGTGCGAGCTTGGGTGAGCACAAGGAGCATAGGCTGGAAGCATGAGGCCTGGATGGAGCTGGGGCCCCGGTTCTCCTCCAGGCCCCTCCACTGCCCGTCACCCTGGGCAGCTTCAATCTCAATAAACAGGGGACTGGGCATCCTCTGAGGGCTCCTAGAGCACCAGACTTCCAGGTTCAAAGGTGGAATCCTCAGAGCCCCGCAGTCAGTCCTGGTCAGGGGCTTACCCTGATATCTCCAGGCCCCGAGGGATCCATTAGCTGCTTCTCTAGGATCGGTAAGGCCTCGGCTGCCAGGACCACAAGCTGCTGCAGGATCTGGGGGTACACGTGTATCAAATAAGTCTGACCTGACCACAGGTCTCTCTTAGCTCAGGCTAGGCCTGCTTTTTCCTTGGGAGAAAGCCACACATTTGGGGGCAGAGATGGGAGTGAACCTGGGGCGAGGGCCCATCCTGTGTCCATATGGAGTTTTTGCGATCCTGAGGGGTAATGATGACCATGACGGGGAGTTGTTTCCGAGTTGCCAGGAAGCCACTGCGGATCTCCACCTGCTCCTCCACTGTGGACAAGAGGGAATCCTGGCTCAGCTTGGCCCTCTCCCCCAGATACCCGCTACTGCCCCAGGTCCTGCTCCTGTACACCCAGCAGCTACCCATCACGAGGATTTCCGATGCCCCTCCAGGTGGCAAAAGGTGAAAGGGACACGGAATTTGCCTCAGGCAGGCAGGGCGTTAACTACCAGCCTCGGCCCAGAGCAGAATTTTCCACTGCCTGGCACCCATCTGGTTTCCCGGCCTGTACAAGCTGAGGCCTGGCCCTGGCCCCCTCCAACCCCAAGCTCCCACACACCTGGGGAATTAGAAAGCTGACACCTTCCTCTCTCCTAGGACCAGGAGCTCCTCATGTTACAACCAGAAATCATCACTCCCACCCCACCCCCAAGAGGTCTGGGCACCTTTTTTTTTTTTTTTACAGAGAGAGGAAGGGGGAAAGAGAGGGAGGGAGGGGTAGAGAGGGAGGGAGGGGTAGGAAAAGAGAGGGAGGGAGGGAGAAAGATTGCTGTTCCACTTATTTATGCAGTTATCGGCTGATTCTTGTATATGTCCTGACCAGGGATAGAATCCGCAACCTTGGTATATTGGGACGATGCTCTAACCAAGTGAGCTGCCCAGCCAGAGCAGTGGGCATCTATTCTAATCTGACAGCAATCTGGGACAGGGGAGGCAGAGAAAACCCAACAGACTGACCAGGAAAACCCCTGCCTGCCACACTCTGCAAGCCACAAAGTCCTACCACTTACCAGTGAGTTCATTGTTGAGGTTGACAATAAGGGGGTTGTTCTTCCAATCAAAGGTTGATACCAGGAAAAGGAACCGAAGGAAGCCCACCTGGGGGGAGCTGAGGGGCAGGAGTGAGCAAAGTGGGGTCCAGCCCCACATCCCCAAGCTTCTTGCAATCTAGGGGCTACACCTCTTGGCATGGATTGAGGGTATGTCTCAGAACCCCTCTGTCACTTGCCTCAGCCACCCTCTCCCATTTGGACTGAAGGTACAGTACTAGGGATGAAAGCCGGCCCCCAGGGGAACTTCCTGGCTAGAGAAAAGGCGGAGGGAATCACCTGGGAGGGGTGAAGGGCTCAGGGTGCAGGAATAGAGCGGCAGCCACCAGGTCCAGGCTCTCATCGGTGAAGCCCTCACCCAGGAGCTGGGCACGCACCCACCGCTTGGCCAGCCGAGCCACACCTGAGAAGGCTGGGTGCTGCTGCTGGAGTCTGGGGGGAGGAAGGGAAGAGGGAGTGGCCATGAGACTCAAGCACTCAGGGTCCAAGAACAGTGTTTCAGCCCTAGTGCCACTGTTTATTCTAACTTTACGCAACACTAGCTCTGTGCTAATGCATTACACGTATGAGCTCATGCCTTCCTAACTAATGACCCAAGAGGTTGGTCCTAGCACCACTCCCATTTTATAGATGAGAAGAATAAGGTCCAGGGGGGAATCCTGCCCAAAGGGATTTTTTTTTTTAAGCCAGTGAAATGGCAAAGCCAGGATTCTAGAATTTGCCTGACACCAGAACGCACATCCCTAAATATTATGCCATTTGGCCTCCCAGAGAGGCGGGCAGGCCAGGAGGACAGAAAGGGGCAGAAATGGGTCTACAGACAGAAGAGCCTGTGCAGGGGGCCATACCCATGCAAAGCACTTGTGAGCAGGGGCAACTGTTTTGTGTCCTTCTCCAGGCGGAGGGAGGCAGGCGTATCCCTCAACGAGATCATCCCCTCAGGGCTCCGCATCTCCTTCAGGATCTGGGGCTCCCGCTGGTAGGCCACACGAATCCGGAACACAAACCCATCCTGTTGGAAGAGGGAATGGGATGGGAGGTACCTATCTGCCTGGGGCACCCACCCCTCAGCAGGGGGTCTCTCTGCCCTGCACCAGCCTAACCTTCAGGACATCAGTGTGCGTAGCCGTGGCCCGGCACTGCAGCCCATGCTGTTGCGTCAGCAGCTCTGCCAGGCGCAGCTGGAAAGCAGCCCGAACCCGCCGTATGGCCTCAGCATCCTGTGGCCACTGACCACTGCCCTCCAGGTGACACACCACTGGGGAGAAGAGCGAGAGGCCTCAGTCTGCAGCGTGGAGTGGGAACAGTCCCTCTCATCCCCTCCCAAGAGCCCCCTCACCAGTCATGGGCTCCACATAAGCTGGACAGGGCTTGTCGGGCCGGGGCAGCAGCGAGGCCCGCTCTGGAAAGTGCTTATGGAAGGAGTAGGCTGGCCAGACTGGAGTTGGTGGGAACACCTATGGGATAAGGAAAGCTGAAGAAGGGGCCTGGAATTGGGAAGGGGAGTGCCCAGGGTCAGGAGCTGGAAGGGAGAAAACTGGATGGGTGAAATAGAGTTGGGGGATCACCGAGGAGAAAGGGCTCCCTGCCTTCACGCCTCACCTCAGTGTAGCGCAGCACTGGGTGAGCTCCTTGCACAGCAGACACTGTCAATGGGAGACCGTCCAGCCCCCACAGCAGGCGGCTGAGTTCATCATAGCAACGCACAGCGGCTGCCAGGGCCTCCTCACCTGTGCTGGAGGTCTTTGAGGGAGAAAACAGTCAGGAAGCCAGGACCCTGCAGAACCAACCCCACCACCACAAGGGAACCCGCCTGCCATCACGCTGGCTGCTAGAGCCAGCACCCCCTCTGCTGGACATTCCAGGAAGTGCAGCTTGGCTAAGGCGGTAAGGGCTCTCTAATCCCAACCAATCCAGCCACAGGCTCCTCTACAGTCCTTAGCTGGACTGCAATCCTGAACCAGCAGGGCCCTTACCTCTTTCAAGCCTTGGATCAGTGCATCCAGGAGGCCCCCCATATAGTGGACACAGGTTTCTGGGATGTCAGCATGGCTGGAAGAGGGGCACAGACACAGTGTACACATTGGGGGCTAGGAGTCCGCTGCTGGATGTGAACTGCTCACCCCAAAAGCCTGGGCGCCCCAGCCCACAGTTGCCTCCTGGCATTCAGATGCCAACACTCACAGTGCCAAGAGGTGGGTGACCACCTGGTGGGGAATAAGGCGCTTCTGGGACATAGAGCCTGCCTCCCAGACCACAGCTTCCCGAATGGCTCCATCCTGGAAACGCCGAAGCTCCGAGCGAGATCCCCAGAACTGGCGGAAGTCAGCAGCCTGAGAGTAAAAAAGTAATTGGAGAGATCAACAAAGAAGGGCTCTGTCAGAAATCTCCCTGGAAGCCCTGGCTGCTTTGGCTCAGTGGATATAGCGTCGGCCTGCGGACTGAAGGGTCCCAGGTTCAATTCCAGTCCAGGGCACATGCCTGGGTTGCAGGCTCGATCCCCAGTGGGGGACGTGCAGGAGGCAGACGATCAATGATTCTCTCTCATCACTGATGTTGCTCTCTCTCTCTCCCTCTCCTTTCCTCTTTGAAATCAATAAAAAAATATATTTTTTTAAAAAGCAATCTCCCTGATGGGCCTCAATCCAGGTGGCATGAGAACAATCCATCCCACTCCTCCCAATGTGCATGCTGCGGCTCCCAAGACAGGGCCAAATCACCCCTCAGGCCTCAGGGCTCCTCACCTCGGGCTGGTCAGCCTCTGGACCCAGCTCAAGGACGCTGGTCAGCCCCTCAGGCCGAAGGAGCAATCCCAGAGTCAGGGCCCCAGAGTCTCTGTGCTTCGGTGGATCCTGGCTGATGTCCCACTGTGGAATGCAGAAAGGCTGAGCTCAACCCAAGAGCCCTCCATCTTGGTCTGGAAACCCACTCGTTAATTAGATGGATGGCGTCTCTTTTGTATCTCCTGGGGCCCTAAATGCAACCCCCCGCTGACCCACAAGCTCTGACCCATCCGTACCACCTCACCTCTGAGCCTGGGGGCCGCGAGTGGGCCAGCAGGTGCAGCCGGGCCCCCAGGCCCTGCTCCAGGAGGGTGGTCAGTGGACCCAAAACAGCTGAGACATAGTCCCCGCCGTGGTCCTGCAGCTCTGGCCACAGCTTCAGCCGGTGACATGCTGCCTGCAGACGGCTCAGTGGACAGAGACTGGAGATGGGGCATAAAGGGACAGAGGGAGAATCAGGTACTGCTGGCCTCTATCACTTCTATCCCCCAAAACCAGGACAATCTGAGCACTTGCTAAGGACCTCTGCCCCATCACTGTAGCCCCAGGCTAACAGGACCCACTGACATACGCCGTCACCCCTAAACTTACTGCAGGATGTGGTCAAAAGCTCGGATCATGGGTTTGGGAGTCATTAACAGCAGCTGGAATCCATCGTCAGCTTTGCTGTCCAGCAACACCATAGACAGCCGTGCCTCGTGCTGCACCTGGGGCACAGAGACTCAGTTGTGAGACCGCCACCACTGTACTCTCCCCTCCTCCTCTGAGGGCTCAGGCCAAGGGACATGCCTGCCCTAAGCTCTCTGGAGAGGAGTTTCTGAGTCCTGGTGCTGGCAGAGAAGACAGAGGCTGGGCTGGGACATCTGGGGAGCCTTGGAGTGGGGAACCATGGGTACCTGGTGATAAGTGGAGGCAGTGACATCAGCACAAAGGTTGAGGCGGCCTGAGGAGTCCAGGAAGACAACAGGGAAGGACTGGTGGAAGTCAGCCAGGGCCGGCTTGGAGGGGTAGAGAGAAGCCTGTCAGAGTCGGGGCTCACCTTCTGGTCTTCTTGCCCAGACTCAGCCCTGCCCCACTCACCAAGGAAGAATCCGAGCTGAAACATAAACTGATCCCATTGACGGTCAAATCTGTGGTGGCTGAAGTGAACCAGAGAAGGTGGGTGTCAGAAAGTATTTCTCTCCCTGGGGACCCCTCCCTCCGGCCAGGTGGCTGCCACTGACTCTGGGACTCAGTTTGTTCATCTATCTGATGGCAAGAGACCAAACTGTCCCTGACAAGATGAGAGGATCCCCAAGATGAGTGGAATTCTTGGCCTTTCCAAGTCTAGTTGCCTCACCCAGAAACTGCAGGACACTTCTCAGGACCTGGTAGCCGCTCATGGTGGTGTGGATCTTGCGTATGGACACGAGGAAGGCAACCAGCATGGAGACAAGGAACCCACTAAATCCTCCCAGGCCCTGAAAAGAAGATGGAGAGGCCCAAGCTCAGAGCCAGCCCCCCACTCAGCAAGGCAGGGAAGCTGAGCCATTCCCCACTCACTTTATCCAGGTCTCGCTGCCGCAGCCAGACCTTCAGAAGGGCCACACCATCCTTCAGCCCCAAGGCTGAGCCCAACACAGTTGACAGCAACTGCACATGGGACTGGAGGGCTGTGTCCTGCAGGACCCATGTGTTATAGTGGGGGGTGGGAGGCTCTGGACTACCTGTGGGACAAGAGGAAAAGCCATGAGAAAAGTTCTCACAACACCCTTCCCTCCAGCTCCACCTTGACCCCAGTGCCTGCTCACCATCGCCTGGAGGACTCTGCCCGCGGTACCAGGCAGAGCGCACATTGTTCTTGGAGGGCAGCAGGCGGCACGGGCGGAAGAAGTCAGGTGGAGGGCACGGATGGAGACGTACAGTGACCAGGTGCTCATCCTTCCCTGGGAGGGGACAGAGGGTGCTGAGACCCTGCAACCTCTGGAGCCAGAGGGACCCCTGTACCTACTTGAGGGCCCCATGCACGCCCACCTCAGAATTTGAGATCTCTATACCTTCCTCTTTAAACTTGAGGCCCAGCCTCTCACTATGGACCGAAGGGCCCTGTGCTTCCCCCACTGGATTTATCACCCCATCCTGTGCCCTAGGCCCAGTGTATGCCCCCCCGGCCCCCACCATGAGGCCGCAGCAGCAGCAAGGGTTTCAGGTGGCAGCCATTGGTGTAGGAGAAGCGAACACTGCCAAAGAGGGGGTCTTGGGCCAGGTGGTGAGCCAAGTGGGCCAGGTAGAGGGCACGCTTGCGGAAGTAGCGCTGGTTCAGCCCATCCTTGTCCTGTAGGATCTCCTGAAGGGGATCAAGAAAAGAGAGATGGCCATGCACTTTAAGTACTTACTGTTCAAGAGTTTGGGGGTCCAGATGAAGCCAAGGTGAGAGTTATCGTGAGTTATAGCTTCGCAACTCCAGGAATTCTCTGCTGCCAGAATGCCCGAGTCAGGGCTAGCAACACCATACTCAGTTTGCAAAGGTGTAAAGGGACAGCAATTGACCTAAGGGCTCATCTGAGTAGCCCTCTAAAGATAATTGCAGTGATCTATTCTTCTGATTTAGAATTCAGATTTCAATCCACTGGCAAGCAACAGGTGGGGAAAAGGGAGGGACTCTGGGATTTGTAAGTAGTACAGTAGCAGGCCATTCCATCCCTGAACTCTGGACCTCACCCTGGGCATGGTCAGTGCTACATCCACATTGATGTCCGGCCGGATGCAGGTGCCCAAAAGGTAGCTGCCCACAACAGTGACCTGGGCTGGGGGCAGGAAGCGGAAACAGCCCTTCACAGTATAGGGCACCTGGTGGAGAGGCACTCGAACTCCAGCTGGGAGCCATGCCTGGTCAGTCAGCTGTGGGGACAGAGACAGTGATACATATTGATTTGATTGCCTATCTGAACACATCCCCTGGATGTCTAGTACACCTCTCAAATACAAAATGTCAACATGTTTGAAACCAAACTCCTGATATTCTTGTAAACACGTCTTCCCCATGATGGCAATTCCATACTAGCTGCTCAGGCCAAAAACATTTATATCACCATACTCATCTGTTAAGAATTCCCACTTCACTTTCAAAAGACATCCAGACATGACCACGTCTCTAAACCACCATTTTTCAGTGATCACTGCATAAGAGGTTCCTAACCACTTTCCCTGACTTCACCTATGTCCCACTCTGTTCTACTTTTTAAATAATTTTATTTATGTATTTTTAAAATTTGTATTTATTGACTTTAGAGTAGGGGTGGGGAACATTCAACCCATGGGTCATTTAAGTCCCACAAAATCATTTGGTCTGGCCCTGCCAAGGAATTAGGGGTGAGTTAAATGTTTGACTAGCCCTAGCTGGTTTGGCTCAGTGTATAGAGAGTGTAGGCCTACGGACTGAAGGGTCCCGAGTTTGATTCCGGTCAAGGGCACATGCTCTGTTGCCGGCTTGATCCCCAGTAGGGGGCATACAGGAGGCAGTGGATCAATGATTCTCTCTCATCATTGATGTTTCTATCTCTCTCTCTCTTTCCCTCTGATAAAAGTATTTTTTTAAATAAATGTTTGACCAAATATAGCAGGCTAATTTTTAAGTTGATAATTTTGTGTGGCCTGAAAACGATGTTATAAATACCTAAATGGCGCCCAGCCAGTGCAGCTCAATGGTTGAGCATCACTATGAACCAGGAGGTTGAGGTTCGATTCCCGGTCAGGGCACATGCCCAGATTGTGGGCTCAATCCCTGGTGGGGGTTGCGTAGGAGACAGGTGATTGATGTTTCTCACTCAACAATGTTTCTGTCTCCCTCTCCCACTCCCTTCCTCTCTCTTTAAAAAAAATTTTTTAATTAAAAAAAAATCATAAACCACTCCCATCCTCTGATATTCCCATAATCCCCTTACTTCGACCTACTTTTTTCTTTTTTTCATAGTGCTTACTACCTTCTAATTTACCATGTAGTTTACTTGTCATGCTTATTATCTATTGTCCATAACCCCAACACTAAAACAAGCTGCTTTGTTCACTGAGGCAGCCTAAGAACACAACTACTGCAAGGCACATAAACATCTGCTAAATGAATGAACATGTGACTAATCACACTCCCAGCTTAGCTTCCTGGCAACGAGAATAAGCTTCCTAGCACCCTAACCTCTCCAGAGAATAGCACGGCCCCTGTTTCAGATGCTCCCACTAAGGATCTCCTCTGGGCTTTCCACTGCCCTATACCACCGGTCTTACCTCTGTCTCAGGGGTTGAGGGCACCCTCATGATCCGCTGGTTGACATCCCGTAGGAAAGCATCGATCCGCTCCTTCTTCTTCTCTGACAGCCTCACTTCCTTCAGTAGCTCCTCTACCTGTAAGAAGGGGTGAGGGAGAGTCCTTTATCCTCAGGATCTCAGGTCTGCCCCTCTAAGCTAAGCCCCAGCCACACAAAGTACCTGTAAACGAAGCAAGCTGGAGTGGAACAGGCTCTCAGTCTCCCGAAGGCGATTCAGTTCCTCACTGGTAGGTTCCTTGTACAGTTCTGCCCGGCTAAGCTTCACTGGCTGCAGGAGACCCTCCACTGGAGACCCAGCCACTGTATGCTTCTTTGAAAATTCCTTCTTCCCCTTCTTGACTGTGCCTTCCAGAGGTGGCTCCATCATCTGTGCCCAGCGAGAGGGAGAAACCAGTGTGAGGTCATAGATGTTTAACGTTCATTCACTGCCTGAAGTACCACCTGATAGGATGTGGGTAAAAGCTTTACTTGCATCTGCTCCCGCTTTTGAATGGGAGTCAGATTGTGGAACACTCAGGATAATCATTCCTTAGAACAGTGGTTCTCAACCTTGGCTGCACATTAGAATTACCTGGGAATCTTCTTAAAATCCTGATTTCTGGGCCTCATCCTCCAGAAATTCTGTTTCTTTGTTATAGGGTGGGGCGACAACATTAGTAACAAAGAAACAGAATTTCCGGAGGATGAGGCCCAGAAATCAGGATTTTAAAAAGATTCCCAGGTGATTCTAATGTGCAGCCAAGGTTGAGAACCACTGCCCTTAGAAGAACATTACTGAGCTCTAGACTGAGAACGCCTTGAGTTGAGGTTTCCCTGTCTACCTGACACACAAGCATGGAGCACGGGTAGGGGCAGTAGCTGACTGGGCCCTACCCTAAGCAACGCCTGAGTTCCTTGTATTTCCAGGTATCATGCATCAGGGTGCTTCTAATTCTGCTGGATCAGTCCTGGGACTTTGCAAATGCCATCCCCACGCTTCCTCTTTTCAAATCCTGCCAGGTTCCATCTCCCCTAGCAAGCCCTGACTAACCCTGATTAGCACTGTATACATTAGTGCTCAACTGGTGATGGAAAGAGCTAGAACTTATAGGCTCTGGCGAATATACTCAGTAAGTCACCCCATCCTCACAATAATCCTGGAAGAAAACGAACCCTTGAAGTCCCGTGAGCTCGAGGTTCCACAGTTGGTATGCCTACACTGAGAGCAGAGTTCGATCTTGGTCAGCGGGATCCCAAACCTTCTCCCCTGGAGGGAGCCCTGGACCGCGCCCCCCATTCACAGATTCACAAGCGGGAGAGCCTCCCGCGCACAGCGCTCCAAGCGCGCCACCATGTGCCGGGCTGGAAGCATCGGGCGAAGGGAGCTGCTCCAGAGGGGCCCGCACTCGTGCTCCTTGCTGGCGAGCAGTCAGGCTTTGCCACCTCCACCACGTGGAGCACCCCTTCCTCCCAGATGGCTCACCCACCTCGGGGTCGCCGGCATCTCCGCGAGGCTGTGCTCCCGCAGGCGCTGGCCCCATCCCTCCGGGCCGTCTGACTCCCGCAGGTCGGGTTCAAAGCCGGCGGTACAACTTCTTCCCACTGCGACAGAACTGCCGAAGCCCCTCCGCGGAAGCGGAACCCCCTCAGCAGACCTCCTGTACACTCCAAAGGACCTGCTGGGGCACCCCAAGAGACATCGCCAGGGCACCCCCAGAGAACGCCGACGAGCCACGTGCCGCAGGACCCCGCCCAGCTCCAGAGCCATTGGACCAGTGCCCCGAAGGCTTGCTAGCCATTGGTTCCTGTCACTCTTCAGGACCGCCCACTATGGGGGAGGAGCCAAACGGATTTGCTTTACGGTCTCTTTGCGACACCAGGCAGGAAGCTTGCCGATAGTCGGCGACCGCCTCCCTTTTCTCACTTCCTCCGCTTGGGTCAAAAGGAGAAGGGCGGAGCTAATGTGCGCCCTCTCAGGAGTGTTTTATTTATTTACACCGGTGGTTCTTTCCCTTTTCTTCATCTACCACATCTTAGTAATTAACCGGTCTTGTCACTTCTGCCTCCAAAATATAGCTTGAACTTATTCGTTTTTACTACCAAGTTTAGTCTGAGTTACATCATTTTGTCCCTAGTTTATTGTAATAACTTTTCTCCAGTTTATTACATTTTCCAAATGTACTGAAACGTTGCAATAGGTATAGAATGAACGCCCATGTAATCATAGTCCAATGATAAAGTTTAACCTTGATTCAAGTCTATGATAGAAAGTTCATGCTCAAATTCTGCCAATTATCTCAACATTTTTTATATACTACCAGTTTATTTCCTGATGCAAGATCATGCATTAATTTAGTCATATTTCTTTTCTCTCAATCCAGAACATTTTCTGATCTCACCCTTTTTTGGCCTATTATAACAACGTTTTTGAAGAATATAAGACAAGTTTCATTTGTTTATTTTAAATATATTTTTATTGATTTCAGAGAGGAAGGGAGAGAGCTAGAAACACCAATGATGAGAGAGAATCATTGATCGGCTGCCTCCTGCATGCCCCATACTGGGGTTTGGGTATCGAGCTTGCAACCCCACCATGTGTCCTGACTGGGAATTGAACATTGAACCATGACCTTCTGGTTCCTAGACCTACGCTCAACCACTGAGCCACACTGGGCGGGCTAAAAACAATTTTTGATTGTTTATCAATTATCTACCTCTTTGCTCTTGACTTTGAGTCCATGAAAACAAGGACCAGGTCTACATGCCCAGAGTCTAGCACACTGTAAATGCTCAATAAATGTCAAATGAATGAATGAATGAATGTCAATCTTTTAGTTTTGTCTCTTACCATTGTCTCCATCAAATTTATGCCCAGCCATATTGAACTACTTGGAGTTTCCCGACTCTATCTTGCCCTCTTGTCCTGTACCTTTGAAGTTGCTGTCTTCCTTGCTCAGAATGTTTTGGTTGTCCCCCCCCCCCCAGCTTTATTGAGCTATAATTGATAGATAGCATTGCTTAAGTTTAAGATGTATAATGTGATGATTTGTTACATATCGCAAAATGATTACCACAGTAAGGTTAATTAAGACATTTAACGTAACCACCATTTGTTGTGATGGTGGTGGTAGTGGTGGTGAGAACATTTAAGATTTACTCCCTTAGAAACTTTCAAGCATACAATGCAGTACTGTTAACTACTGTCATCATGCTGTACATAGGAGCCCCAGAATTCATTCCTCTTATAACTGGAAATTTGTACCTTTTAACTAACAGCATCTCATTTCCCCCATTCCACAGCTCCTGGCAATCACCAGTCTACCCTGTGCTTTCATGAGCTTGGTGTTTTGAGATTCCACACATAAGTGAGATCATACAGTATTTTTTAAATATATATTTTATTGATTTTTTATTGAGAGGAAGGGAGAAGGATAGAGAGTTAGAAACATCGATGAGAGAGAAACATCGATGAGCTGCCTCCTGCACACTCCCTACTGGGGATGTGCCCGCAACCAAGGTACATGCCCTTGACCAGAATCGAACCTGGGACCCTTGAGTCCACAGGCCAACGCTCTATCCATTGAGCCAAACCGGTTAGGGCGAGATCATACAGTATTTATATTTTTTTCCTCTGACTTACTTCACTTGCCTATTGCCCTTAATGTTCATCCATGTTGTCACATATGGCAAGACTTCCTTCTTTATGGCTGAAGAATGCTTTGATTGTTAAGGAAGGTTTCCTGGAGGAGGTGGGCTTGTGCTAAGTCTTGAAGCATGATTTCAGTTTTGAATTGAGAGGATGAAGCAGCACTGCCCAAGTCTGAGGAAGACCAAAGAGATAAGAAATTAGTTGATCACTCATTCCACATTGGATGACACTTAAGAAATGGCAAATCTTGTGCTCAGTGTAAAAGATAAATAAGACATGACGATCACAAGCCAGAAACTAGAATACTACTCTTTCCCTCACATTTTGCAGGCTGGTTCCTCTATTCATTTAAATGTGATGTCATAGAGATTTCTTCTGTCCCTGCCCTGCCTCCATTTAAAATTGCATCAACCCCTGCCCTGGCTGGGTGGCTCGGTTGGTTGGAGCATCATCCCATACAACAAAAGGTTTCATGTTAGATTCCCAGTTGGGACACATACATAGGATGTTGGTTTGATCCCCGGTTGGGGCATGTATGTGAGACTCCAATCAATGTTTCTCTCGCACATCAATGCTTCTCCCTCCCTCCTCTCTCTCTAAAATCAATAAAACATCTTTTTGAGTGAGGATTTAAAAAATAAAGTTGCATTCACCTCAAAATTTTTAGTCTTGATTTTCTTAATCACCTTTATTAAAAAATTTGCAATGATATTGTTTACTTATTACCTGTTTTGTCTTACATCCGCTAGAACCGTGGTCGGCAAACTGTGGCTCTTTGGCCCCTTGAGTGTGGCTCTTCCTAAGCCTTAGGAGTACCCTAATTAAGTTAATAACAATGTACCTACCTGTATAGTTTAAGTTTAAAAAATTTGGCTCTCAAAAGAAATTTCAATCATTGTACTGTTGATATTTGGCTTTGTTGACTAATGAGTTTGCCCACCACTGCGCTAGAATGTAAGCTCCATGAGGGCAGGATGTAATAATTTCTGTCTCATTCACTACTGTATCCTTGGAATTTAGCACAGGACCTGTCACAGAGCATACACTCAATACATATTTGTTGAGTGAATGAATGGCTCTTTCCTAAGAGTAACTCAGAGGCTGGGAGAAAGATGTAAACAAATAATTGCAATATAGCGTTGGAGTAATAATATGCACAGTTGCTGTGGGCATGTTAGATTAGGAACATTATGGCATAGTGGTTAGAAGCAATCACACTAAAGTGGGATGGCCAAGGTTCAACTCCAGGTTCTGCCATTTATTCATTGGGTGACTTTTAAAAAATGTATTTTTTTATTATTGCTCTTAGAGAGAGGGAGAGAGGGAGAGAGAAACATCAATTGGTTGCTTCTCACATGCACTGGGAAACCCAGGCTTATGCCCTGATGGGGAATCAAACCCACCACTTTTTGGTGCACAAGATGATGCTGCAACCAACTGAGCCATACCTGCCAGGGCCATTGGGTGACTTTCCTAACCTCTCTAAGCCTTATTATACACAGTTAGATAGATATTCTAGTTATGACCATGTCATGGATTTTTTTTAGTGAGAATTAAGTAGGATACTGTTTGCCTGTCACATACTGATGCACAGCAAATGTTAGTTATTATTATTAAAGGAAAATTGTTCCTTAAGAGCACTACCCAAGACTTACATGCGTTAAGATATGCAGAATGAAAACAATCTTGGCCCCCTAAGGTCAGAATTAACTTTTCTAAAGCAAGTACTCCTCCCTTTTATTTATCTTACCAAGATTGATTTGCATGTCTTTTCTTTGTGCAAGAAAGGTAATTGATTCTTCAGTAGAGCCCTGGTTGTACCAGGTGATGCCACAGACTGAGGGTAAATATCCTGTTTTTTCACCACTAGAGGGCACCAAATAAGTCAAATCAATCTCTACTTGTCATTATGAAACAATATGAGAAAGCACTAGTAAGCTGTTTCTGCCATTCATTCTTTTTAAAAAAATTCATTTTAGATAGAGAGGGAGGGAAAGAGAAACATTGATGTAAGAGAGAAACATCAATTGGTTGCCGCCCAGACCCCCAACCTGGGTACGTGCCCTGACCAGGAAATCAAACCTTTGAACCTGCGATACTTTGGTGCACGAGAACCCTCCAATCAACTGAGCCACACTGGTCAGGACTGCCATTCATTCATTCATTCATTCATTCATTCATTTTTAATATTTTATTTATTTATTTATTTATTTATTATTTATTTTAAAAAATATATCTTTATTGATCTCAGAGAGAAAAGGAGAGGGAGACACAGAAATATGATGAGAGAATCATTGATCGGCCGCCCCCTGCATGCCCCCTGCTGGGGATTGAGCCCACAACCCGGGCATGTGCCCTTGGCTGGAATCGAACCTGGGACCCTTCAGTCTGCAGACTGACACTTTATCCACTGAGCCAAACCGGCTAGGGCTATACTAGGTGTACCAGTTAATAATGTGGATTTTTTCAATAGATGGAGTTACACATATGTTGATATATATGCGATTTGATATGTATGCTACTTTGTTGTACTGACAGCAAGCTTCAAAACTTCATGTCAAATTTTCTGAAGGTGTTAACATCATAGATATTTTTACATTTAAAAATGTTGAATTTCGTGCCAAAAAAAAAGAGCATTAGTGGGGAAGTTTAGAAGCTTGCTGTCAATACAACGAAATAGCATACATATCAAATCGCATATATTAACATATGTGTAACTCCATCTATTGAAAAAAATCTGCATTATTAACCGGTACACCTAGTATATATATTTTTAAAATATATTTTTATTGATTTCAGAGAGGGAGAGGGATAGAAACATCAAAGATGAGAGAGAATCATTGATTGGCTGCCTCCTGCACACGCCCTACTGGGGATCGAGCCTGCAACCCCGGGGTATGTGCCCTGACCGGGAATCAAACAGTGACCTCCTGGTTCATAGGGCAAGGCTTAACCATTGAGCAACACCAGCCGGGGCAGCCATTCATTCTTTTGACAAATCTTTTTGAGTACCTATTATTTGCCAAACATTGTAGGAGATTGTATATGGTATGAGCAAGACCTGTCATCCTTATAGAATTTATAATCTTGAGCACCTACTATGTGTCTGAGAGATCCTTTTATTTTTTTAAATTGTTTTATTGCTTAAAGTATTACAAAGAGTATTACATATGTCTCCTTTTTTCCCCCCGCCCTTGACAATCCCCTGGCCTCCCCTACCCCCCAGTGTCTTATGTCCATTGGTTATGCTTATATGCATGCATACAAGTCCTTCGGTTGAGAGAGATCCTTTTAGACATGGAAGTTAAGGCTGGGGTTCAATTTGTGATTTGTTGTTGTAGTCAATTAATGATTGTCTTCCTACCCTTGGTTCTGAGCCCATGAGAACAATTACCTAGGGTCTGCTTTGTGTCAGATAGTGTGCTGGTTGCTGAGGATCCAGGGATGAATAACACAGTTTCAACCTACTCATAAACAATGTCTTACCAGCTAGGATTAAAGACATGAGGCAAGTTCGGTGGAATTTTAGTTCCTGACCCGAGAATGGAGAACCTTAAGTACACAACTCATTAACACACTGGACTGTGGGCCTCTGAGACAGGTGTATGTTTATTAGTCATCCAGCTTACAGCCATGCCTACTATGATATTTAGCATGAGTTTGTGAGTTAATCTGAGTAGCTTCTGATCCGGATGCCAGGTGTGTTTTTCCAGCGAATTACTAAGGATCTACCATCTTCTGGGTCAGGGTGGGGCTATGATGAATTTATGTGGGTGCAATGCTTTGAAGATGAACTTTCTGCCTATGTGTCTACTCATAGTCTTGTTATTAAAGGTGTCAACATCATCTCCCCGTTTCCAGGTCAGCAATCTTCTTGTCCCTGAATTGAGTGGTGGAGGAGAGGAAGCTAGAACCAACCAGTCACGCACCATCAATTTGGGAGGAGTGGCTGCATTGACTCAAACACTTCCCCTCCTCTGAAGTGAGCTCCAATTCCAGTGGAGTTTGGCCTCCAGACCAACAGAGTAGAGTTAGGAGCTAGGGAATGATTCTTTAAAATACTGAGACCTCATCTCGGAGAAAAAAGAAAAAAATAAAGAGGATCCTTTAGTGTGGATTGTGCACAGTGACTTTCTTCTAAAGAATACAATATCGCCCTAACCAGTTTGGCTCAGTAGATAGAGCGTTGGCCTGCGGACTAAAGGGTCCCAGGTTTGATTCCAGTCAAAGGCATGTACCTTGGTTGCAGGCACATCCCCAGTAGGGGGTGTGCAGGAGGTAGCTGATCGATGTTTCTCTCTGATCAATGTTTCTAACTCTCTATCCCTCTCTCTTCCTCCCTGTAAAAAAAAAACCTCAATAAAATATATTAAAACTAAAATAAAGAGTACAATATGGACACTGATAAATCATGTTGATATTATGTGCCCTTGACATGAGGTGATGAAAATACTATCATTTTACCTCTGTGATCTCCCCTTCCCCCCTACTCCAAAGCCACATAACCCCAGTTTACTCATGAGAAAATCACCACATATCCCCACTGAGGGACATTTTATGACATACTTACCTAGTATGCATCAAGACTGTCATG
>NW_005871294.1:1131917-1133480 GCF_000147115.1 Myotis lucifugus | reverse complement strand
GTAAAGTCTTAGAACTGTCACAGTCAAGAGGAATATAACAAAACATGAAAACTAAATATAGTGTGGTGCCCAGGATGAGATCTTGAAACAGAAAAAGGACATTAGATAAAAACTAAGAAAATATGAGAAAAGACTTTAGTTAATAATAACATCAATATTGATTCATTAATTGTAATACATGTATTACACTAATGTAAGCTGTTAATTATAGGGGAAATTGGGTGCCCATGGAAAAATATGGGAACTCTCAGTACTATCTCAACTTTTCTATAATCTAAAACTGTTGTAAAAAGAAGTCTATTAAATAATGGAGGGAGTTGTATCCAGAATACAGCTATGCCTTTATATTATTTTTTCTTTCTTTAAAGTTCCTGTTTATGGATCATTTACCATGCACCAGTCATTGCACTAAACCTTGACTATAAATGATCTCATCTAATCTTTACAATTCTTATGTTAGGTATCATTAAGCCTCTTTTACAGAAGCTGATGAAAAAGAAAGAGGTAATATAATGTAAATGGTGGAGCCAGTGTTGGAACCAAGGATCTTTCTGATCCCCAAATTCTAAGTGTTTGTCACTCTCACAGCATCCTGGCTTTTCAGGAAATGTTATCAAAGTACATGCCTTCTTAAGAGAAAAGAGTATTCTATCTAAATCATGGGGGAATTACTTTCAACAATAAAGATTTTTTTAAAAATCACGGGGATTGAAGACTCTCTAGATCTCACTGTAGTCATGATTACTTTAAAAGTCTCTGTTTCAGGTGGGACCTTCCAGCTGAAAGGATCTGTAGGGTGTCCAAGTTCACCCACAGTACTTCATGTTACAAATGGGCAAACTGAGGCACACCCAGAGCACTGGCCCCAAATCAGGAAGGAGTAGGGACCCGAGTTCTGTCCATTTCATTAATCCTCTACAGAGAAGAGCTAGGAACCCAGGTGCAATGTCATTAGTCCTCTATTGCCCACAGCTTCCTCTTTGTCGTTTAGGGAAGTAGAGGCTGGCGCATCCGCCTTCCCCACTCACCCCCACAATTGGGTGGCACACTGCCCCCCAAGTACACACTGGGGTGAGGGATGAACCTGCAGGAGATGTCGGGGAGGGGCCTGCAGAGAACCGGGTCTCCTGCCAGGAGGATTCGGGAGGCCCGTGGATACACACAGGGGGAGGGCGCCAGGGGCTCCGGGACCGGGGTTCCTTCCTCGGCGCGCCTTGGGAACCAGGGCGTCGAGACGCACAGCCATCGTTTTGGAGCCCAGCGCATGGCCGGAGGCCACCCTCGGCCCCACAGCCGCCTGCTCTTTACGGGCGGGGGACAGGAGCGGGCGTCACAAAGCGCCGCCACCGCGCCGGGCGGCCGAGAGGAGGCAGGGAAATGGGGAGGAGGAAGAAGGAGGAGGAGGACGGCGACCGGAGGCGCGAGAGAAGGTGGGCTTTTATTATCGCGCTTGAGCGGGTGGGTGCAGAGTGTGTGTTTGGCTACTACTATGTTGGAGGTGCACTCTATTATTATAGTTGCATGGTGTGGGTGACTCACGTGATAACGAGAAGAGAGAAGGCA
>NW_005871294.1:1123896-1130926 GCF_000147115.1 Myotis lucifugus | reverse complement strand
GCTGCGGCTGGGGGGGCTAGGCACCCAGTACGTTCTGTGTGTCCTGGGGGTGCGGCGGGAAGCCCTCTGTCCCCCGAAATGCAGTACACTCTCGGACTGGGGCAGTAGCTTCCCTAGAAGAGGGGGGCTGTCTTTTTATGATTAGTGTTTTCAGGTGAGCGTGTGAGGGGGGAAAGAAAGGTGGTTTGTCTGTGTCCCCTCTCGTCCTCCCATCAGAACCATCCCCGCGCCGGCTGGAACTGCCCCAGAGGGCAGAGTGACCTGCACTTAGTGGATTGGACCTTTCTTTTTTGGGGGTGCGGGTGGGGGTGGGGGAGGGGGAGGGGGAGCAGCCTGTCATGCCCGGGGCAGCCCGGTGACCTGACATTTGGAGGGTTTGATGGGCTTCGGCCGAGTGCAGTTCCAACTTTGCATTCCAGTGGGCGGCAGTGGAGAATGGGGTGGTAAACAAGGGTCGCTGCTTTTTTTTTTCTCTCGCCTTTATCCACTTGAAGGAACTTGGGTTTAGCCCCCCTTTGTCCTCATTCTCTCTTTACTTCTGTGGTGTTTCCAAATGCCCTTTGTCCTCACCCTGCCCCCAACTTTCAGGCTTGTTGTTGTTGTTGTTTTGTTCCTGCGTGCAGACATACTCGCAGAGGGTGGACCTTAATGTGGGGAGACTGAGCGTTCCCCACTTTAGGGAGACGAAATTGGAACCTTTCAGGTGGCTAACTCACTAGCAAAGGGGTGGTCTCACGGATTGCAGGTGTCATCGCAGGTGAGCCGGTTTTCTGGAGTAGATAGTGACCCATGCACATTGTTTCCATTGTTTCCTATGACTTTAGGACTTTCTTGAATTTGCTGTTTTGTTGTTGTTTTTTTAATTCCGTGGTAGATAACTTGGAAATACTGAGGTTGTTGTTTTTCTATTTTGTTGAATTTCTTACTATTTTTGAAGGGACGAATCACACATTGAAGGTTGAACGTTTTAAGTGGTGGGTACAGAGATCGAGGGAAATGAGTGTTTTAGGAATCTGTTTAGTTTTTTTTTTATTTCCAAAATTAAGTAAAATAAAGCAGTGAGTCAGTCGTTTGTTTTGAAGGGAGGTGCGATCTTGGCAAAAGTTTTAAATGAGTATCTTAAGTCATGTAGTTATGTGTATTTTTAGGACTACCCAATTACTTTTGTTTTTTACCCTTATAAAGGTGGAAGACTCAGATTCAGGCTTGAAATTGGGTCAACTTTGTAGAAAAATGTGGCTAATTGATAGGGGAATGTTTAATATTCATGCCTGTAATAGTTACCGAATACCCAATAAAAGCACATTTTTAGAAAACTGTGTAAAAGCAGTACCAACTGTTTGCCTTTTGTGGTCACCACACTATACTTTTTTCAGATGCAAACATTTAAAATCACTAAATAAACATACAAGTTTTTAATTGAGGAATATTCTCTTGTCAAGTATACATTTCATTTACAGATACTGGAAAAATTAGTTGCACAAAATGGAATTTATATAACTTCTAGCGGAGCATTATTTAGCAAATTTTACTGGCCAAATTTAGTGGAGTAAAGTTTATTTCCAAAAAAGGATTGTTTCCCCAAAAATATCATTGATAGTCAAGGTAAATGTGCACTAGTTAGAATAACCTCACTCCAATGGAATTTGTTAAAAAAAAAATTAAGTGTTTTCAAATTGTAGTATTTTTGCTTAACTGTGAAAGGAGTGTAGAGAGCTCTCTCAGTTTGGAATAGGTAGTATATAAAGGGGACTTCCTGTAGCATATACTGATTTAAATTAAATGGTTTTTAATTTTAGTCTTATTTAAAAAGAATGGTTTAATCTCCAGTTTTATTGTTAGGTTTCTTTATCTTTGTGTGTTTTTACCTTTAATTGTGACATTAAAATTTATGAAAATTCTTAAAACAGATTTTATGTTTTAGTCTTGTGTGAGAATTTTGTTCAATTTCATTTTCTTCCACTTTTTTCTTTATTGTATGGCCTTTTATCCCAAAATCCTTCACTGGAAACAGGCAAATTTATGGTCATGCTAGTGATAAGTTTTAAACCATTGTTTTTTATTTCATTGCTTTTGTCTTAAAACAAGGCTTTTAGTGTGTTCCATTACAGTTGCAGTTAAAAGTTGGCAAAGTCCGGCCGGTGTGGCTCAATGGTTGAGAGTCGACCTGTGAACCAGGAGGTCATGGTTCCATTCTTGTCAGGGCACATGTGGTGTTGCGGACTCAATCCCCAATGTGGGCTGTGCAGGAGGCAGCTGATCAGTGATTCTCATAATTGATGTTTCTATCTCTTTCTTCCTCTTCCTTCCGCTCAGAAATCAATAAGATAGCCTGCGTATGCAAATTAACCGCCGTTTTTGTTGGGTTAATTTGCATAGTCACTCTGATTGGCTGGTGGGCATAGCAGAGTGACACTAATTTGCATGTTTCTCTTTTATTAGTGTAGATATGTTATATATATATATATTTCAGAGGCCTCCTGCATGCCCCACACTGGGGATCGAGCTCACAATCCTGGTGTGTGCCCTGACTGGATTCGAACCGTGACCTCCTGGTTCATAGGTCGACACTTAATCACTGAGCCACGCCGGTTAGGCAAAAAATATATATTTTTAAAAATAAAGTACAGCAGTGAACTCTTTGTAGTTTTGATTTCTTTCAGTAATCTGATTGAGGGCATAAAATATAGGTGTGTTCCATTTTTACAACACTCTACAAACTGATAACTTAGAAAGTATTTGTTATATTCTAAAAGTTTTCCTTAATAGGAGCTATTTAATTTAATTTTATTGATTTCAGAGAGGAAGGGAGAGGAGATAGAAACATCAATGATGACAGAGAATCATTGATTGGCTGCCTCCTGCACGCCCCCTACTGGGGATTGAGCCCTCAACCCGGGCATGTACCCTTGACCAGAATTGAACCCGGGACTCTTCAGTCTGCAGGCCGATTCTCTATCCACTGAGCAAAACCGGCTAGGGCAACAGGAGCTTCTTTTTCAGATTTAACAATGATTTATATTAAAGAAACTTCAATAATTTTTTAAAATAAAGGGTTGCATAATTTTCATTTGTTCTAGCAGAAATGAATCTGTTTTCTGCACTCCTCCCCCCAAAAAAACACATCCTAAAACTCCAAAGTTAATATTTGGCCTGGTGATGTCCTTCAGATTATGGAATACTCTTATTATATGACTCTAATTCTTTTTTTTAAATATATTTTTATTTCAGAGAGGAAGGGAGAGGGAGGGAGATAGAAACATCAGTGATGAGAGATTGGCTGCCTCCTGCACACCCCACACTGGGGATCGAGCCCACAACCTGGGCATGTGCCCTGACTGGGAATCGAACCCTGACCTCCTGGTTCATATATCGACACTCAACCACTGAGCCACACCAGCCGGGCTGACTCTGTAATTCTTAATATGTAGTTGAAACAATTCTTTTAAGGAAGTGATTTTTAGTCTTTCTGGTATATGGATCCTTTTGTGAAATTGAAGTTTCTCTGGAATAAATAGATACATGTAAACTAGTTTCTATGCATTTTCAGAGGCTTAACTGATAAGTTAATCCCTTTTTTTAGGGGATTTGATAGGTAACTAACAACAGTTTTAAAAATTATAAAAGTAATGCTATTTTAAAAACAATTGTATGATGAGTTAGTTAAAATTTCTTTTTTAATTTTTCTTCAATCACTTTGAGAATACCTCATTAGAGCTTTTACCTTTTCTGGAAGTTGAAATGGTCTTTAAGTGGAACTAAGGGCAACAATTGTAAATTGAAACATAGTTAATGTCCAATGATTTTTTTTGGCACTAAATGTAATTTTAGTGTTGTTCTCCCCCCCACCCCCCACCCCCCGCCCAGTGCAAATATAGCACCTCAGTATTTTATAGATGATGCTTTTACAGTATCACGTTGATTCCAAGATGCATATTTATCTAGTTTTTAACTTCTCTGAAATTGGGTTATGTCTAGAAGCCACAAAGTCATACAGTTGCCATCAGTCTGGTGGCACTTGTGACCTAATTGTGAGAGAACACTGCATTAAAATCTTCTGATATTTTCATTTTTTTTCTTTTCTTTTTTTTAAAAAAAATATTATTATTGATTTTAGAGAGAGAGGAATGGAGAGGGAGAGATAGACACATCGATGAGAGTGAAAAATCACTGATGGACTGCCTCCTGCATGCCCCCTACTAGGATTGAGCCTGCAGCCTGGGCATGTGCCCTTGACTGGAATCGAATCTGGGACCCTTCAGTCCACAGGCCGATGCTCTATCCACCAAGCCAAACCAGCTAGGGCTCATTTTTCTTATTGATTTTAAAGGGAGAAAGAGGGAGAGAGAGAGAGAGAGACAGAGAGACACATTGATTTGTTGTTCTACTTATCCATGCATCATTCATAGATTTCTTCTTGTATGTGCCCTGACAAGGGCTTGAACCCAAAACCTTGGTGCATCTTGAGGGTGGTCCAACCAATTAAGTGCCCCGGCCGGGACTTCTGATAATTTTTTTTAAAAAAATATACTTTATTGATCTTTTACAGAAAGGAAGGGAGAGGGATAGAGAGTTAGAAACATCGATCAGCTTGCCCTGACCTGTTTGGCTCAGTGGATAGAGCATTGGCCTGCGGACTGGAGGGTCCTGGGTTCGATTCCAGTCAGGGGCATGTGCCTTGGTTGCGGGCACATCCCCAGTGGGGGGTGTGCAGGAGGCAGCTGATCGATGCTTCTCTCTCATCGATGTTTCTGGCTCTCTGTCCCTCTTCCTTCTTCTCTGTAAAGAATCAATAAAATATTAAAAAAAAAAAAAAAAAGAAAGAAAGAAAGAAACATCGATCAGCTTCCTCCTGCACATCCCCTACTGGGAAAGTGCCCGCAACCAAGGTACATGCCCTTGACTGGAATCGAACCTGAGATCCTTCAGTCCACAGGCCGACGCTCTATCCACTGAGCCAAACGAGTTAGGGCTGATAATTTTTTAAAAATGCTAGCATCAGTACTTAAATTTGATAATAAGGGTTCTTATAATATTTTTTTTTTAATAAGAGAAAGTTTGTTTAGAAAGTCACAGAGGTAGAAGAAATGGGCTCAGGAAAGAAGTTATAGAGGCAAAAGAAGGGTTGTAGCTTAGGAGAGAGAAGAAAAGGTAACGTGCCTATTCCCCTCCTCTTCCCCTAAGTGGGAAGATTCCCTAAGTGGGGAAGAGGAGGGGAATAGGAAAGGCGAGGGTTTGCTCTTGAGAGGGAGAACGCCAATAAGGATTATTCTTGAACAAAGGATTTGGGCCTTAATACTTTCTTTGCAGCATGTTAATTCCTGTTTCAGAGATTTGTGTTAGTAAACAGTATTTATTTTTAAAATATATTTTATTGATTTCAGAGCTGAAAGCGGGGAGAGAGAGAGAGAAAGAGAAGCATCAATGATAGAATCATTGATTGGCTGCCTCCTGCATGCCCCACACTGGGGATTGAGCCTGAAACTTGGGCTTGTGCCCTGACCAGAATTGAACTGTGACTTACTGGTTCATAGGTTGATGCTCAACCACTGAGCCATGCTGGCTGAGCTAGATTGTTTTAAAGTAAATCTCAGACAACGTATCCTTTCATCCCTAAATGCTGAAGTCCCTAAAAGATAAGGACTTTAGTCTTACACTTGCTAAATAAATATTAACTCTTTCATATTATCGAACTAGGGGCCCAGTACATGAATTCGTGCACCTTGAAAGGAACTGTGGTCCGGGAGGCTGCAGTAGGCACAGGGGTGGGTCTTGGCCCATCCTCTGCGCCCCCGCCTGGCCCCTGGTCTCCTGTCTGCTGGAAGCCCTGCACCCGGCACCGCTGAGCGATTGGGGCCAGCGCCAGCAGTGGATGTGAGTGGCGGCTGCTGTCCCGATCGCCCCTCAGGAGCAGAGGGAGGTAGAGAAGCCCTCAGGGGCAATTAGGGCTGGCAGCTGCTGCTCACTTGCTGATGGTGCCAAGCGATCGAGACCGGCGCTGGGCACCAGCAGTGGGTGCGAGCGGCGGCTCCGGTGCTGGCTGCGGGTTCAAGCAGGGCCGGCGCTGGCAGTGGGTGCAAGTGGTGGCTCTGGCACTGGCAGCGGGTGCAAGCGGCGACTGCCGGCCCTGATCTCCCCTCAGGAGCAGGGGGAGGTGGAGAAGCTCTGAGGGGTGATTGGGGCTGGCAGCCACCGTTTGCACCCGCTGACAGCACCGAGCGATCGAGCGGTGGCTCTGGCGCCAGTGGGTGCGAGCGGTGGCGCTGGCACCGGCAGCAGGTGCAGTGCCGGACAGGACCGCAGTGCGCGGGAGCAAAGAATTTTCAGTAACCACCAGAGGCTCGCCCCAATGGCAGCGACCAGCACCCCGCCTTGGTCTGGCACTCCCACTCACCTCCACCATCCCGCTGTGGCCGACGCCTGCCATGTTCTGCGCACGCCCTCTGGTGGTCAGCGTACATCATAGCGACCAGTTTAGTTGTTCCGCCATTTGGTCTATTTGCATATTAGCCTTTTATTATATAGGATACCCCATTGGTGTTTAGATCTACAGTTGTCTCATAGATACACTTTTAGTTTGAATCAGGATCCAAAATGAGGCTCACAATTGCATTTAGTTGATATGCCTCTTGAGACTTTCTTAATTGATAGATTTCCCGTTCTCCCTTTTAAAACAATTTAAAAAACCCAGCTTTATTGAAATATAATTCACATGCCATATAATCCATCCATTTAAATGTACAACTCAGAGTTTTATAGTATACTAGAGGCCCGGTGCACGAAATTTATGCGGGGGGGGGGGCCCTCAGCCCATTGTATGGACATTTGGGTTTTTCCTCTCCAATCTGGGACCCCTTGGGGGATGTCCAACTGCCAGTTTAGGCCCGAACCTGGGGATCCTAAACAGGCAGTCGGACATCCCTCTCACAATCCTGGGACCGCTGGCTCCTAATTGCTCCCCTGCTGGCCTGGTCACCCCTAACTGGCCCCCCGCCCCGCCGGCCTGGTCACCCCCGACTGCCCCCTCCCA